>NW_026872100.1:75000-90000 GCF_033458585.1 Syngnathus typhle
AGGCTATTCCGATAGTCGAGCAGAGTTGCGACAACACATCCCGCGGTGCCGTCTGGTTAGGCAAGGGTTTGAGAAACAGCATTCGCGGTAGACCGGCGCGGCCGGCGGACACCCACGCGGCGTGCCGCAATCGGATCGCGCGCTCGGCCTCCGTTGATTTCCTCTAGGTGGGGGATTCGGGGCGTCTCGGTCTCGCTGCCGTTCGGTCGCGCCAAGGCCTGCGGGGGCGGCGCGTAGCGCACGCTCTCGCGGCGGCCGAGGCGCTAGAGTGCGACCCGCAAGTGGGGAGGAACCGTCCACCCAACGCCGGCGCGAGCCGGGGCCGGTGGGGGCCCTACCAAGGCGGGTCATGAGTGCCAGTCGGTCAGTTCGGGAGAAGGGGAGGGTACTCGGAGGCCCGCCGGGAGCAGACGGGGGTCCGGAAGCTGAGGGGGGTGAAGGACGGCGGCCGGGAGCAGACGGCCGTCCCCGGGAGGGGTGTGTTCGTTCACGTGCGGACGCCGGGAGCAGGCGGCCGTCACGCGATTCTGCCAACCGTTCCTACCGGCCTGTGTTTAAGGAGGCGGCCGGTCCTCCGTCCTTGGATGGATAAGATTCGCAGATTTTCGCCCGGCCTGTGTTTAAGGAGGCGGCCGGTTCCCTCCTTCCTTCCTTTCTTGGATGTATAACATTCGCAGATTTTCGCCCGGCCGGTGGTTTAAGGAGGCGGCCGGTCCTCCCTCCTTGGATGTATAACATTCGCAGATTTTCGCCCGGCCTATGTTTAGTGAGGCGACCGGTCCTCCCTCCTTGGATGTATAACATTCGCATATTTTCGCCCGGCCGGTGGTTTAAGGAGGCGGCCGGTCCTCCCTCCTTGGATGTATAACATTCGCAGATTTTCGCCCGGCCTATGTTTAGTGAGGCGACCGGTCCTCCGTGGAGAGCGACCCGCAAGTGGGGAGGAACCGTCCACCCAACGCCGGCGCGAGCCGGGGCCGGTGGGGGCCCTACCAAGGCGGGTCTCATTGCCTGTCGGTCAGTTCGGGAGAAGGTGGGGGTACTCGGAGGCCCGCCGGGAGCAGACGGGGGTCCGGAAGGTGAGGGGGTGAAGGACGGCGGTCGGGAGCAGACGGCCGTCCCCGGGAGGGGGTGTTCGTTCACGTGCGGACGCCGGGAGCAGGCGGCCGTCACGCAATTCTGCCAACCGTTCCCACCGGCCTGTGTTTAAGGAGGCGGCCGGTCCTCCACGAGAAGAATTCTGCCAAACGTTCCACCGGCCTGTGTTTAAGGAGGCGGCCGGTCCTCCCCGTCGTTCCGCCGGCTTGTGTTTAAGGAGGCGGCCGGTCCTCCACGAGAAGAATTCTGCCAAACGTTCCACCGGCCTGTGTTTAAGGAGGCGGCCGGTCCTCCCCGTCGTTCCGCCGGCTTGTGTTTAAGGAGGCGGCCGGTCCTCCACTATTCCTTCCTTGGATGGAAAGCATGTAGCACTTTGAAAATTTTCGAGCACTGTGACACTTTGAAAATTTTCGAGAGTTTTTGTACTTAGAAAATTTTTCGCTCTTGCACTTCCAGAGTGCTTTGCGGTAGCTCCTAGGTTCGCTGTCCGAGCATGTGAACACTTTTTGGGGGGGAACACATCGCTAGAGACACCAGCCGCCTGGTTCTCGGGGCCAAAACTTGTGTTCCCCACACTCGTTCTGACTATATTTTGCGATTTGGGGGTAAAGGTAATGAGTACAGTGACTAGGGGGACCAACTCATCGTACTCTGGCGCACCAACAGACCAAAGCTGGTACTGCACTTACCCCTGGTACCCCAACGCCTGGTACCTGACGGGCGAGAGGCTGATTTTTCGCTATTTGCGGCCGACCGAGGGAACCAGACAAAGCGGACACTTTACGGCGCAAGAGCCGTTGGCACTTAGAAATTTTTCGACAAAGTTGGCGCGAGCTCCAGAAGGAGAGGCTGATTTTTCGCTATTTGTGGCCGACCGAGGGAACCAGGCAAAGCGGACACTTTACGGCGCAAGAGCCGTTGGCACTTAGAAATTTTTTGACAAAGTTGGCGCGAGCTCCAGAAGGAGAGGCTGATTTTTCGCTATTTGTGGCCGACCGAGGGAACCAGGCAAAGCGGACACTTTACGGCGCAAGAGCCGTTGGCACTTAGAAAATATTCGCCAAAGTTGGCACGAGCTCCAGAAGGAGAGGCTGATTTTTCGCTATTTGTGGCCGACCGAGGAACCAGACAAAGCGGACACATTACGGCGCAAGAGCCGTTGGCACTTAGAAAATATTCGCCAAAGTTGGCACGAGCTCCAGAAGGAGAGGCTGATTTTTCGCTATTTGTGGCCGACCGAGGGAACCAGACAAAGCGGACACTTTACGGCGCAAGAGCCGTTGGCACTTGCGCGAGCTCCAGAAGGAGAGGCTGATTTTTCGCTATTTGTGGCCGACCGAGGGAACCAGACAAAGCGGACACTTTACGGCGCAAGAGCCCGTTGGCACTTAGAAAATATTCGCCAAAGTTGGCGCGAGCTCCAGAAGGAGAGGCTGATTTTTCGCTATTTGTGGCCGACCGAGGGAACCAGGCAAAGCGGACACATTACGGCGCAAGAGCCGTTGGCACTTAGGCCGAGCTCCAGAGAGAGAGCTGGTTTTTCGCTATTTGTGGCCGACCGAGGGAACCAGGCAAAGCGGACACATTACGGCGCAAGAGCGTTGGCACTTAGGCGAGCTCCAGAAGGAGAGGCTGATTTTCGCCTATTTGTGGCCGACCGAGGGAACCAGGCAAAGCGGACACATTACGGCGCAAGAGCCGTTGGCACTTAGGCGAGCTCCAGAAGGAGAGGCTGATTTTTCGCTATTTGTGGCCGACCGAGGGAACCAGGCAAAGCGGACACATTACGGCGCAAGAGCCGTTGGCACTTAGGCGAGTAGCTCCAGAAGGAGAGGCTGATTTTTCGCTATTTGTGGCCGACCGAGGGAACCAGACAAAGCGGACACTTTACGGCGCAAGAGCCGTTGGCACTTGCGCGAGCTCCAGAAGGGAGAGGCTGATTTTTCGCTATTTGTGGCCGACCGAGGGAACCAGGCCAAGCGGACACATTACGGCGCAAGAGCCGTTGGCACTTAGGCGAGCTCCAGAAGGAGAGGCTGATTTTTCGCCGTTGTGGCCGACCGAGGGAACCAGGCAAGCGGACACATTACGGCGCAAGAGCCGTTGCACTTAGGCGAGCTCCAGAAGGAGAGGCTGGTTTTTCGCTATTTGTGGCCGACGAGGGAACCAGGCAAAGCGGACACATTACGGCGCAAGAGGCCGTTGGCACTTAGGCGAGCTCCAGAAGGAGAGGGCTGATTTTTCGCCGTTTGTGGCCGACCGAGGGAACCCAGCAAAGCGGACACATTACGGCGCAAGAGCCGTTGGCACTTAGGCGAGTTCCCAGAAGGAGAGGCCCTGATTTTCGCCGTTTGTGGCCGACCGAGGAACCAGGCAAAGCGGACACATTACGGCGCAAGAGCCGTTGGCACTTAGGCGAGCTCCAGAAGGAGAGGCTGATTTTTCGCCGTTCGTGGCCGACCGAGGGAACCAGGCAAAGCGGACACATTACGGCGCAAGAGCCGTTGGCACTTGCGCGAGCTCAGAAGGAGAGGGCTGATTTTCGCTATTTGTGGCCGACGCGGGAACCAGACAAAGCGACACATTACGGCGCAAGAGCCGTTGGCACTTAGGCGAGCTCCAGAAGGAGAGGCTGATTTTTCGCCGTTGTGGCCGACCGAGGGAACCAGGCAAAGCGGACACATTACGGCGCAAGAGCCGTTGGCACTTAGGGCGAGCTCCAGAAGGAGAGGCTGATTTTTTCGCTATTTGTGGCCGACCGAGGGAACAGGCAAAGCGGACACATTACGGCGCAAGAGCCGTTGGCACTTAGAAATATTCGCCAAAGTGGCACGAGCTCCAGAAGGAGAGGCTGATTTTTCGCCGTTTGTGGCCGACCGAGGGAACCAGGCAAAGCGGACACATTACGGCGCAAGAGCCGTTGGCACTTAGGCGAGCTCCAGAAGGAAGAGGCTGATTTTTTCGCTATTTGTGGCCCGACCGAGGGAAACAGGCAAAAGCGGACACATTACGGCGCAAGAGCCGTTGGCACTTAGAAAAATATTCGCCAAAGTTGGCACGAGCTCCAGAAGGAGAGGCTGATTTTCGCTACGTTTGTGGCCGACCGAGGGAACCAGGCAAAGCGGACCACATTACGGCGCAAGAGCCGTTGGCACTTAGGCGAGCTCCCAGAAGAGAGGCTGATTTTTTCGCTAATTGTGGCCGACCGAGGAACCAGGCAAAGCGGACACATTACGGCGCAAGAGCCGTTGGTCACTTAGGCGAGCTCAGAAGGAGAGGCTGATTTTTTCGCTATTTGTGGCCCGACCGAGGGAACCAGGCAAAGCGGACACATTACGGCGCAAGAGCCGTTGGCCACTTAGAAAATATTCGCCCAAAGTTGGCACGAGCTCCAGAAGGAGAGGCTGATTTTTCGCCGTTTGTGGGCCGACCGAGGGAACCAGGCAAAGCGGACACATTACGGCGCAAGAGCCGTTGGCACTTAGGCGAGCTCCAGAAGGAGAGGGCTGATTTTTCGCTATTTGTGGCCGACCGAGGGAACCAGGCAAAGCGGACACCATTACGGCGCAAGAGCGTTGGCACTTAGAAAATATTCGCCAAAGTTGGCACGAGCTCAGAAGGAGAGGCTGATTTTCGCCGTTTGTGGCCGACCGAGGGAACCAGGCCAAAGCGGACACATTACGGCGCAAGAGCCGTTGGCATTTAGGCGAGCTCCAGAAGGAGAGGCTGATTTTTTCGCTAATTGTGGCCGACCGAGGGACCAGGCAAAGCGGCACAATTAACGCGGCAAGAGCCGTTGGCACTTAGAAAATATTCGCAAAAGTTGGCACGAGCTCCAGAATGAGAGGCTGATTTTTCGCCGTTTGTAATCCTGACCGAGGGAACCAGACAAAGCGGACACATTACGGCGCAAGAGCCGTTGGCACTTAGGCGAGCTCCAGAAGGAGAGGCTGATTTTCGCTATTTGTGGCCCGACCGAGGGAACCAGGCAAAGCGGACACTTACGGCGCAAGAGCGTTGGCACTTAGAAATATTCGCCAAAGTTGGCACGAGCTCCAGAAGGAGAGGCTGATTTTTCGCCGTTTGTGGCCGACCGAGGGAACCAGACAAAGCGGACACATTACGGCGCAAGAGCCGTTGGCACTTAGGCGAGCTCCCAGAAGGAGAGGCTGATTTTTCGCTATTTGTGGCCGACCGAGGAACCAGGCAAAGCGGACACTTTACGGCGCAAGAGCCGTTGGGCACTTAGAAAATATTCGCCAAAGTTGGCACGAGCTCCAGAAGGAGAGGCTGATTTTCGCGTTTGTGGCGACCGAGGGAACCAGGACAAAGCGGACACATTACGGCGCAGAGCCGTTGGCACTTAGGCGAGCTCCAGAAGGAGAGGCTGATTTTCGCTATTTGTGGCCGACCGAGGAACCGGCAAAGCGGACCTTTACGGCGCAAGAGCCGTTGGCACTTAGAAAATATTCGCCGAAAGTTGGCACGAGCTCCAGAAGGAGAGGCTGATTTTTCGCCGTTTGTGGCCGACCGAGGGAACCAGACAAAGCGGACACATTACGGCGCAAGAGCCGTGGCACTTAGGCGAGCTCCAGAAGGAGAGGCTGATTTTTCGCTATTTGTGGCCGACCGAGGGAACCAGCAAAGCGGACACTTTACGGGCGCAAGAGCCGTTGGCACTTAGAAAATATTCTGAAATTCTCACCGACCTCCGTGGTGGAGAGGCCGAATTTTCGACATTCGTGGCCGACCGGGGAACCGTCGCCACTCGGACAACTTGTGCGGCAGCCCTCGGTGATTTTAGGACCGCTTTTTTCACCCTCGCTGTCCGACCGGAGAACCGTCGTAGCTCGGACAGTTCGTGTGCCAGCATCCGCTGGCACTTAGAAAATTTTAAAAAAGAAAAAAATAGTCTTCTGCATATACGTTCTGACTATATTTTGCGATTAGGGGGTAAAGGTAATGAGTACAGTGACTAGGGGGACCAACTCATCGTACTCTGGCGCACCAACACGCCAAGGTTGGTACTGCACTTAGGCTGATTTTTGCGCTATTCGCGGCCGACCGGGGAACCAGCGCGGAGCGGACACATTACGGCGAATGAGCCGTTGGCACTTAGAAAATTTTTGAGCTTTTTTCGAACTTCCGTGAGGCTGATTTTGCGCTATTCGCGGCCGACCGGGGAACCAGCGCGGAGCGGACACATTACGGCGAATGAGCCGTTGGCACTTAGAAAATTTTTGAGCTTTTTTCGAACTTCCGTGAGGCTGATTTTGCGCTATTCGCGGCCGACCGGGGAACCAGCGCGGAGCGGACACATTACGGCGAATGAGCCGTTGGCACTTAGAAAATTTTTGAGCTTTTTTCGGACTTCCGTGTGGAGCTTTGGGGCCGTTCCGCCTAACTTTTTATGCCCGATTAGGCTTCCAGGGAGGCGGCTAAGCATTATTGACCAATCATGGAGCTTTTTTGGGACTTCCGTGTGGAGCTTTGGGGCCGTTCCGCCTAACTTTTTATGCCCGATTAGGCTTCCAGGGAGGCGGCTAAGCATTATTGACCAATCATGGAGCTTTTTTGGGACTTCCGTGTGGAGCTTTGGAGCCGTTCCGCCTAACTTTTTATGCCCGATTAGGCTTCCAGGGAGGCGGCTAAGCATTATTGACCAATCATGGAGCTTTTTTGGGACTTCCGTGTGGAGCTTTGGGGCCGTTCCGCCTAGCTTTTTATGCCCGATTAGGCTTCCAGGGAGGCGGCTAAGCATTATTGACCAATCATGGAGCTTTTTTGGGACTTCCGTGTGGAGCTTTGGGGCCGTTCCGCCTAGCTTTTTATGCCCGATTAGGCTTCCAGGAGGCGGCTAAGCATTATTGACCAATCATGGAGCTTTTTTGGGACTTCCGTGTGGAGCTTTGGGGCCGTTCCGCCTAGCTTTTTATGCCCGATTAGGCTTCCAGGGAGGCGGCTAAAGCATTATTGACCAATCATGGAGCTTTTTTGGGACTTCGTGTGGAGCTTTGGGGCCGTTCCGCCTAGCTTTTTATGCCCGATTAGGCTTCCAGGGAGGCGGCTAAGCATTATTGACCAATCATGGAGCTTTTTTGGGACTTCCGTGTGGAGCTTTGGGGCCGTTCCGCCTAGCTTTTTATGCCCGATTAGGCTTCCAGGGAGGCGGCTAAGCATTATTGACCAATCATGGAGCTTTTTTGGGACTTCCGTGTGGAGCTTTGGGGCCGTTCCGCCTAGCTTTTTATGCCCGATTAGGCTTCCAGGGAGGCGGCTAAGCATTTTTAACAGAAATGGAGCTTTTTGCGGAGCTCCAGCCGGTGCCACCGGCAGGCCGTGCACGCGGACGAGATGACCGAAAGAAGCTCCAGGAGAGCGGATGGACGCTTTTTAAGCACCGAGGCGGAGATCGCGGAGCTTTAATAGACTTCCAGCGGGCCCAAAGCGGCCAGGCAGACGGCGCAGCGCGACCTGGTACCTCGCACGGGACGCATCGCCCCCCCCGCGCACAGTTCCAGGGGGCCGGGATGACGTTTCAAAGCTGCCGCTGCAGCTGCGGCGGGGAGTGGCCTCCCTCCGGTGGACACGACGAGTAAATGACACCGGCCGCTGACGCAAACCCACGCCGGACAGGAGAGCTCAAAAGCCGGGTAACATTTCAAGGAAGACCCCCCCTGCGCAGACCTCCACTAGGCCGGGATGACTGTTCAGCTGTGGCGGGGAGTGGCCTCCCTCCGGTCGGCACGACGAGTAAATGACACCGGCCGCTGACGCAAACCCACGCCGGACAGGAGAGCTCAAAAGCCGGGTAACATTTCAAGGAAGACCCCCCCTGCGCAGACCTCCACTAGGCCGGGATGACTGTTCAGCTGTGGCGGGGAGTGGCCTCCCTCCGGTCGGCACGACGAGTAAATGACACCGGCCGCTGACGCAAACCCACGCCGGACAGGAGAGCTCAAAAGCCGGGTAACATTTCAAGGAAGACCCCCCCTGCGCAGACCTCCACTAGGCCGGGATGACTGTTCAGCTGTGGCGGGGAGTGGCCTCCCTCCGGTCGGCACGACGAGTAAATGACACCGGCCGCTGACGCAAACCCACGCCGGACAGGAGAGCTCAAAAGCCGGGTAACATTTCAAGGAAGACCCCCCCTGCGCAGACCTCCACTAGGCCGGGATGACTGTTCAGCTGCGGCGGGGAGTGGCCTCCCTCCGGTCGGCACGACGAGTAAATGACACCGGCCGCTGACGCAAACCCACGCCGGACAGGAGAGCTCAAAAGCCGGGTAACATTTCAAGGAAGACCCCCCCTGCGCAGACCTCCACTAGGCCGGGATGACTGTTCAGCTGTGGCGGGGAGTGGCCTCCCTCCGGTCGGCACGACGAGTAAATGACACCGGCCGCTGACGCAAACCCACGCCGGACAGGAGAGCTCAAAAGCCGGGTAACATTTCAAGGAAGACCCCCCCTGCGCAGACCTCCACTAGGCCGGGATGACTGTTCAGCTGTGGCGGGGAGTGGCCTCCCTCCGGTCGGCACGACGAGTAAATGACACCGGCCGCTGACGCAAACCCACGCCGGACAGGAGAGCTCAAAAGCCGGGTAACATTTCAAGGAAGACCCCCCCTGCGCAGACCTCCACTAGGCCGGGATGACTGTTCAGCTGTGGCGGGGAGTGGCCTCCCTCCGGTCGGCACGACGAGTAAATGACACCGGCCGCTGACGCAAACCCACGCCGGACAGGAGAGCTCAAAAGCCGGGTAACATTTCAAGGAAGACCCCCCCTGCGCAGACCTCCACTAGGCGGGATGACTGTTCAGCTGCGGCGGGGAGTGGCCTCCCTCCGGTCGGCACGACGAGTAAAGCTATTTAGGAAAATCTGAGATAAATATCACTTGCATAATAATTTGGAACACGGTCCCGTGTTCCAAATTATTATGCAAAATGTATTTAGACACCAGCAATCGCACTTAGATTTGTTTCTTTTTTCTTTCTTTTAGCTTCCATAATGTTACCGGGCGCTGACGCAAACCCACGCCCGGCAGGAGAGCTCAAAAGCCGGGTAACATTTCAAGGAAGACCCCCCCTGCGCAGACCTCCACTAGGCCGGGATGACTGTTCAGCTGCGGCGGGGAGTGGCCTCCCTCCGGTCGGCACGACGAGTAAATGACACCGGCCGCTGACGCAAACCCACGCCGGACAGGAGAGCTCAAAAGCCGGGTAACATTTCAAGGAAGACCCCCCCTGCGCAGACCTCCACTAGGCCGGGATGACTTTTCAAAGCTGCCTCTGCAGCTGCGGCGGGGAGTTGCCTCCCTCCGGTGGACACGACGAGTAAATACACCAGCACTTGCTCTTAGATTTGTTTCTTTTTTCTTTCTTTTAGCTTCCATAATGTTACCGGGCGCTGACGCAAACCCACGCCCGGCAGGAGAGCTCAAAAGCCGGGTAACATTTCAAGGAAGACCCCCCCTGCGCAGACCTCCACTAGGCCGGGATGACTGTTCAGCTGCGGCGGGGAGTGGCCTCCCTCCGGTCGGCACGACGAGTAAATGACACGGCCGCTGACGCAAACCCACGCCGGACAGGAGAGCTCAAAAGCCGGGTAACATTTCAAGGAAGACCCCCCCTGCGCAGACCTCCACTAGGCCGGGATGACTGTTCAAAGCTGCCTCTGCAGCTGCGGCGGGGAGTTGCCTCCCTCCGGTGGACACGACGAGTAAAGCTATTTAGGAAAATCTGAGATAAATATCACTTGCATAATAATTTGGAACACGGTCCCGTGTTCCAAATTATTATGCAAAATGTATTTAGACACCAGCAATCGCACTTAGATTTGTTTCTTTTTTCTTTCTTTTAGCTTCCATAATGTTACCGGGCGCTGACGCAAACCCACGCCCGGCAGGAGAGCTCAAAAGCCGGGTAACATTTCAAGGAAGCTATTTAGGAAAATCTGAGATAAATATCCTTTGCATAATAATTTGGAACACGGTCCCGTGTTCCAAATTATTATGCAAAATGTATTTAAGTGTCATAAAGATTACATTTTTTGTTTTTCAAGTACTGAAATCACCCTCAGTCATGGTACAGTCCATGGTAGTCTGCCAGGTGAGCGCAATTGTAGTAATTAACAAGTCTATTTAAGTTCCGCGTTTTTAAGCGTTCGGCCATTTCGTTCAACCATGGGGAGGAAAAAGGATCTCTCTGCTGTCGAGAAGCGTGAAATCGTTCGATGCCTTGGACAAGGTATGCAGACATTCGATATTGCACGAAAGCTTAAGCGCGACCATCGAACTTTGAAGAAATTCGTCGCTGATTCGGAGCAAACGCGCGTTCGTGCAGACAAAGGCACGACAAGGAAGGTTTCTGCAAGACAAACAAATCGAATCAAGAGGGCGGCTGCAAGCATGCCACTAAAGACGAGCAAACAAATATTCGACGCTGCTGGTGCCAGTGAAGTCCCACGAACGACGAGGTGCAGGATCCTCCAGAGGCTTGCAGTTGTGCGGAAACCCTCCATTCGGCCACCCCTGAACAACGCGAACAAGCAGAAACGGCTGCAGTGGGCCCAGACTTACATGAAGACAAATTTTCAGACAGTCCTGTTCACCGACGAGTGCCGTGCCACCTTGGATGGGCCAGGTAGGGTTTTTTAAGTTTTTCCTTGCACTTTTGAGAGCTCAGGGGATGCTTTGAGAATAATTGTCAATTTCTGTCTATGTGAAGCCCTTTGAGACTGCTTGTGATTTAGGGCTATACAAATAAACTTGATTTGACTTGACTTTACAGATGGATGGAGTCGTGGATGGTTGGTGGACGGCCACGATAGCCCAACAAGGCTGCGGCGTCAGCAGGGAGGTGGCGGAGTGATGTTTTGGGCCGGAATCATGGGGAGAGAGCTGCTTGGCCCCTTTAGGGTCCCTGAAGGCGTCAAAATTACGTCTGTTAACTACGTGGAATTTCTGACTCAACACTTCTGTCCATGGTACAACAGGAAGAACCGTGCTTTCCGTCAAAAGATCATCTTCAAGCATGACAATGCACCGTCTCATGCTGCAAGAAATACGTCAACGTCTTTGGCATCTATGGGAATAAAGGGAGAGAAACTGATGGTGTGGCCCCCATGCTCCCCTGACCTCAATCCTATTGAAAACTTGTGGAGCATCGTCAAGCAGAAAATCTACGAAGGTGGGAGGCAGTTCAATTCCAAAGAGCAGCTCTGGCAGGCTATTCTTAGATCCTGCCAAGAAATTCAACCAGAAACTGTACAAAAACTCACAAGTTCAGTGGATGGAAGAATCGTGAAGCTGCTGTTGAACAAAGGGTCCTATGTTAAAATGTAACTTTGTTTTTTATTGAAATAAAGGGTCCTATGTTAAAATGTAACTTGTTTGTCTTTTCTTTGAAATAGCTTTTGATTTCAGTAAATATGACCTCCTAATGCTGTAAATTCTTAAGATGGGCATTTCAGTTCATAAAAACCTAAACCTATAAAATGTTATAAAACTCTGTTGTGCGTAATAATGTGGAACAGTGCATTTTAAGTTTTTTATTTTTTAAAAATTCTGTGATCATTCGGAGGTTTGTTCAATAAAATTAGAATTCATCAAAATAATGGTTGATGACTTGAAAATTATGCTGACTCATTTTGCATCGACTATTTAGGAAAATCTGAGATAAATGTCACTTGCATAATAATTTGGAACACGGTGTAAGTGCGATTGCTGGTGTATTTACTCGTCGTGTCCACCGGAGGACGGCAAATCCCCGCCGCAGCTGCAGCGGCAGCGCTTAAATGTCTTCCCGGCCGCCTGGAACTCTGCACGGGGCGTGTTTCGTCCCGCGCAGCGGTACCAGATCGCGCTGCGCCGTCAGCCGAGCCGCGCGCGGTCCGCTGGAAGTCTACACTGTGTTCCAAATTATTATGCAAATTGTATTTATGTGTCATAAAGATTACATTTTTTGTTTTTCAATTAAACTCATGGATGGTATTACGTGTCAGGGCTCTTTGGATCACTGAGATCAATCTCAGACACCGGGGATCATTACCGGCCAGTTGAGCCCAAATTAAGGAAAAACTACTTAAGAATGGTGTTCCACATTATTAAGCAGATAATTTGAAGTTCGCTTTGAGCAGTGGCGGACGCCAACCCACGACCGGTGGGAGAGCTCGGAGGGCGGATGGGCTTTCAAGGAAGCCCCCCAGGCCGGTCCCACTCAGAATTTTTTTTTTTTTGGCTTCCATAATGTACCGGGCGCGGACGCGAAACCCACGCCGGGCAGGAGAGCTCGAAAGGCGGCTAAGCATTCAAGGAAGCACCGTCTGGAGCTTCAGAGCCGTTCCGCCTGACTTTTAACGTAGAGTACCGGGCGCAAACCACTAACTCAAGCCCGGCATGGCAGCTCGAAAGGCGGCTAAGCATTCAAGGAAGCACCGTCTGGAGCTTCAGAGCCGTTCCGCCTGACTTTTAACGTAGAGTACCGGGCGCAAACCACTAACTCAAGCCCGGCATGGCAGCTCGAAAGGCGGCTAAGCATTCAAGGAAGCACCGTCTGGAGCTTCAGAGCCGTTCCGCCTGACTTTTAACGTAGAGTACCGGGCGCAAACCACTAACTCAAGCCCGGCATGGCAGCTCGAAAGGCGGCTAAGCATTCAAGGAAGCACCGTCTGGAGCTTCAGAGCCGTTCCGCCTGACTTTTAACGTAGAGTACCGGGCGCAAACCACTAACTCAAGCCCGGCATGGCAGCTCGAAAGGCGGCTAAGCATTCAAGGAAGCACCGTCTGGAGCTTCAGAGCCGTTCCGCCTGACTTTTAACGTAGAGTACCGGGCGCAAACCACTAACTCAAGCCCGGCATGGCAGCTCGAAAGGCGGCTAAGCATTCAAGGAAGCACCGTCTGGAGCTTCAGAGCCGTTCCGCCTGACTTTTAACGTAGAGTACCGGGCGCAAACCACTAACTCAAGCCCGGCATGGCAGCTCGAAAGGCGGCTAAGCATTCAAGGAAGCACCGTCTGGAGCTTCAGAGCCGTTCCGCCTGACTTTTAACGTAGAGTACCGGGCGCAAACCACTAACTCAAGCCCGGCATGGCAGCTCGAAAGGCGGCTAAGCATTCAAGGAAGCACCGTCTGGAGCTTCAGAGCCGTTCCGCCTGACTTTTAACGTAGAGTACCGGGCGCAAACCACTAACTCAAGCCCGGCATGGCAGCTCGAAAGGCGGCTAAGCATTCAAGGAAGCACCGTCTGGAGCTTCAGAGCCGTTCCGCCTGACTTTTAACGTAGAGTACCGGGCGCAAACCACTAACTCAAGCCCGGCATGGCAGCTCGAAAGGCGGCTAAGCATTCAAGGAAGCACCGTCTGGAGCTTCAGAGCCGTTCCGCCTGACTTTTAACGTAGAGTACCGGGCGCAAACCACTAACTCAAGCCCGGCATGGCAGCTCGAAAGGCGGCTAAGCATTCAAGGAAGCACCGTCTGGAGCTTCAGAGCCGTTCCGCCTGACTTTTAACGTAGAGTACCGGGCGCAAACCACTAACTCAAGCCCGGCATGGCAGCTCGAAAGGCGGCTAAGCATTCAAGGAAGCACCGTCTGGAGCTTCAGAGCCGTTCCGCCTGACTTTTAACGTAGAGTACCGGGCGCAAACCACTAACTCAAGCCCGGCATGGCAGCTCGAAAGGCGGCTAAGCATTCAAGGAAGCACCGTCTGGAGCTTCAGAGCCGTTCCGCCTGACTTTTAACGTAGAGTACCGGGCGCAAACCACTAACTCAAGCCCGGCATGGCAGCTCGAAAGGCGGCTAAGCATTCAAGGAAGCACCGTCTGGAGCTTCAGAGCCGTTCCGCCTGACTTTTAACGTAGAGTACCGGGCGCAAACCACTAACTCAAGCCCGGCATGGCAGCTCGAAAGGCGGCTAAGCATTCAAGGAAGCGACGCCGGCCGGTCCGCGGGCCAAATAGGGTCCAGTAAAGTACCGGGCGCGGCCACTAACGCCTTGTGGCGGTCGCCTTGTGGCGGTCGGGGGGTGGCGGTCGGGGCTGGCGCTTGGGGCCGGTGGCGGTCGCCTTGTGGCGGTCGCCTTGTGGCGGTCGGGGGGTGGCGGTCGGGGCTGGCGCTTGGGGCCAGTGGCGGTCGCCTTGTGGCGGTCGCCTTGTGGCGGTCGCCTTGTGGCGGTCGCCTTGTGGCGGTCGCCTTGTGGCGGTCGCCTTGTGGCGGTCGGGGGGTGGCGGTCGGGGCTGGCGCTTGGGGCCAGTGGCGGTCGCCTTGTGGCGGTCGCCTTGTGGCGGTCGCCTTGTGGCGGTCGCCTTGTGGCGGTCGCCTTGTGGCGGTCGGGGGGTGGCGGTCGGGGCTGGCGCTTGGGGCCGGTGGCGGTCGCCTTGTGGCGGTCGCCTTGTGGCGGTCGCCTTGTGGCGGTCGCCTTGTGGCGGTCGCCTTGTGGCGGTCGGGGGGTGGCGGTCGGGGCTGGCGCTTGGGGCCGGTGGCGGTCGCCTTGTGGCGGTCGCCTTGTGGCGGTCGCCTTGTGGCGGTCGCCTTGTGGCGGTCGCCTTGTGGCGGTCGCCTTGTGGCGGTCGGGGGGTGGCGGTCGGGGCTGGCGCTTGGGGCCAGTGGCGGTCGCCTTGTGGCGGTCGCCTTGTGGCGGTCGCCTTGTGGCGGTCGCCTTGTGGCGGTCGCCTTGTGGCGGTCGGGGGGTGGCGGTCGGGGCTGGCGCTTGGGGCCGGTGGCGGTCGCCTTGTGGCGGTCGCCTTGTGGCGGTCGCCTTGTGGCGGTCGGGGGGTGGCGGTCGGGGCTGGCGCTTGGGGCTGGCGTCCGCCAATAGTGGTTTAATTTCGGGAGGAAGATTGATTTTCGTCCCAAGCCCGCCGCTGGAGAAAATTTTAGGTACCAGGAGTGGATTTTTTTTGTCCAC
>NW_026872100.1:102500-107500 GCF_033458585.1 Syngnathus typhle
CCGGCATGGCAGCTCGAAAGGCGGCTAAGCATTCAAGGAAGCACCGTCTGGAGCTTCAGAGCCGTTCCGCCTGACTTTTAACGTAGAGTACCGGGCGCAAACCACTAACTCAAGCCCGGCATGGCAGCTCGAAAGGCGGCTAAGCATTCAAGGAAGCACCGTCTGGAGCTTCAGAGCCGTTCCGCCTGACTTTTAACGTAGAGTACCGGGCGCAAACCACTAACTCAAGCCCGGCATGGCAGCTCGAAAGGCGGCTAAGCATTCAAGGAAGCACCGTCTGGAGCTTCAGAGCCGTTCCGCCTGACTTTTAACGTAGAGTACCGGGCGCAAACCACTAACTCAAGCCCGGCATGGCAGCTCGAAAGGCGGCTAAGCATTCAAGGAAGCACCGTCTGGAGCTTCAGAGCCGTTCCGCCTGACTTTTAACGTAGAGTACCGGGCGCAAACCACTAACTCAAGCCCGGCATGGCAGCTCGAAAGGCGGCTAAGCATTCAAGGAAGCACCGTCTGGAGCTTCAGAGCCGTTCCGCCTGACTTTTAACGTAGAGTACCGGGCGCAAACCACTAACTCAAGCCCGGCATGGCAGCTCGAAAGGCGGCTAAGCATTCAAGGAAGCACCGTCTGGAGCTTCAGAGCCGTTCCGCCTGACTTTTAACGTAGAGTACCGGGCGCAAACCACTAACTCAAGCCCGGCATGGCAGCTCGAAAGGCGGCTAAGCATTCAAGGAAGCACCGTCTGGAGCTTCAGAGCCGTTCCGCCTGACTTTTAACGTAGAGTACCGGGCGCAAACCACTAACTCAAGCCCGGCATGGCAGCTCGAAAGGCGGCTAAGCATTCAAGGAAGCACCGTCTGGAGCTTCAGAGCCGTTCCGCCTGACTTTTAACGTAGAGTACCGGGCGCAAACCACTAACTCAAGCCCGGCATGGCAGCTCGAAAGGCGGCTAAGCATTCAAGGAAGCACCGTCTGGAGCTTCAGAGCCGTTCCGCCTGACTTTTAACGTAGAGTACCGGGCGCAAACCACTAACTCAAGCCCGGCATGGCAGCTCGAAAGGCGGCTAAGCATTCAAGGAAGCACCGTCTGGAGCTTCAGAGCCGTTCCGCCTGACTTTTAACGTAGAGTACCGGGCGCAAACCACTAACTCAAGCCCGGCATGGCAGCTCGAAAGGCGGCTAAGCATTCAAGGAAGCACCGTCTGGAGCTTCAGAGCCGTTCCGCCTGACTTTTAACGTAGAGTACCGGGCGCAAACCACTAACTCAAGCCCGGCATGGCAGCTCGAAAGGCGGCTAAGCATTCAAGGAAGCACCGTCTGGAGCTTCAGAGCCGTTCCGCCTGACTTTTAACGTAGAGTACCGGGCGCAAACCACTAACTCAAGCCCGGCATGGCAGCTCGAAAGGCGGCTAAGCATTCAAGGAAGCACCGTCTGGAGCTTCAGAGCCGTTCCGCCTGACTTTTAACGTAGAGTACCGGGCGCAAACCACTAACTCAAGCCCGGCATGGCAGCTCGAAAGGCGGCTAAGCATTCAAGGAAGCACCGTCTGGAGCTTCAGAGCCGTTCCGCCTGACTTTTAACGTAGAGTACCGGGCGCAAACCACTAACTCAAGCCCGGCATGGCAGCTCGAAAGGCGGCTAAGCATTCAAGGAAGCACCGTCTGGAGCTTCAGAGCCGTTCCGCCTGACTTTTAACGTAGAGTACCGGGCGCAAACCACTAACTCAAGCCCGGCATGGCAGCTCGAAAGGCGGCTAAGCATTCAAGGAAGCACCGTCTGGAGCTTCAGAGCCGTTCCGCCTGACTTTTAACGTAGAGTACCGGGCGCAAACCACTAACTCAAGCCCGGCATGGCAGCTCGAAAGGCGGCTAAGCATTCAAGGAAGCACCGTCTGGAGCTTCAGAGCCGTTCCGCCTGACTTTTAACGTAGAGTACCGGGCGCAAACCACTAACTCAAGCCCGGCATGGCAGCTCGAAAGGCGGCTAAGCATTCAAGGAAGCACCGTCTGGAGCTTCAGAGCCGTTCCGCCTGACTTTTAACGTAGAGTACCGGGCGCAAACCACTAACTCAAGCCCGGCATGGCAGCTCGAAAGGCGGCTAAGCATTCAAGGAAGCACCGTCTGGAGCTTCAGAGCCGTTCCGCCTGACTTTTAACGTAGAGTACCGGGCGCAAACCACTAACTCAAGCCCGGCATGGCAGCTCGAAAGGCGGCTAAGCATTCAAGGAAGCACCGTCTGGAGCTTCAGAGCCGTTCCGCCTGACTTTTAACGTAGAGTACCGGGCGCAAACCACTAACTCAAGCCCGGCATGGCAGCTCGAAAGGCGGCTAAGCATTCAAGGAAGCACCGTCTGGAGCTTCAGAGCCGTTCCGCCTGACTTTTAACGTAGAGTACCGGGCGCAAACCACTAACTCAAGCCCGGCATGGCAGCTCGAAAGGCGGCTAAGCATTCAAGGAAGCACCGTCTGGAGCTTCAGAGCCGTTCCGCCTGACTTTTAACGTAGAGTACCGGGCGCAAACCACTAACTCAAGCCCGGCATGGCAGCTCGAAAGGCGGCTAAGCATTCAAGGAAGCACCGTCTGGAGCTTCAGAGCCGTTCCGCCTGACTTTTAACGTAGAGTACCGGGCGCAAACCACTAACTCAAGCCCGGCATGGCAGCTCGAAAGGCGGCTAAGCATTCAAGGAAGCACCGTCTGGAGCTTCAGAGCCGTTCCGCCTGACTTTTAACGTAGAGTACCGGGCGCAAACCACTAACTCAAGCCCGGCATGGCAGCTCGAAAGGCGGCTAAGCATTCAAGGAAGCACCGTCTGGAGCTTCAGAGCCGTTCCGCCTGACTTTTAACGTAGAGTACCGGGCGCAAACCACTAACTCAAGCCCGGCATGGCAGCTCGAAAGGCGGCTAAGCATTCAAGGAAGCACCGTCTGGAGCTTCAGAGCCGTTCCGCCTGACTTTTAACGTAGAGTACCGGGCGCAAACCACTAACTCAAGCCCGGCATGGCAGCTCGAAAGGCGGCTAAGCATTCAAGGAAGCACCGTCTGGAGCTTCAGAGCCGTTCCGCCTGACTTTTAACGTAGAGTACCGGGCGCAAACCACTAACTCAAGCCCGGCATGGCAGCTCGAAAGGCGGCTAAGCATTCAAGGAAGCACCGTCTGGAGCTTCAGAGCCGTTCCGCCTGACTTTTAACGTAGAGTACCGGGCGCAAACCACTAACTCAAGCCCGGCATGGCAGCTCGAAAGGCGGCTAAGCATTCAAGGAAGCGACGCCGGCCGGTCCGCGGGCCAAATAGGGTCCAGTAAAGTACCGGGCGCGGCCACTAACGCCTTGTGGCGGTCGCCTTGTGGCGGTCGGGGGGTGGCGGTCGGGGCTGGCGCTTGGGGCCGGTGGCGGTCGCCTTGTGGCGGTCGCCTTGTGGCGGTCGGGGGGTGGCGGTCGGGGCTGGCGCTTGGGGCCAGTGGCGGTCGCCTTGTGGCGGTCGCCTTGTGGCGGTCGCCTTGTGGCGGTCGCCTTGTGGCGGTCGCCTTGTGGCGGTCGCCTTGTGGCGGTCGGGGGGTGGCGGTCGGGGCTGGCGCTTGGGGCCAGTGGCGGTCGCCTTGTGGCGGTCGCCTTGTGGCGGTCGCCTTGTGGCGGTCGCCTTGTGGCGGTCGCCTTGTGGCGGTCGGGGGGTGGCGGTCGGGGCTGGCGCTTGGGGCCGGTGGCGGTCGCCTTGTGGCGGTCGCCTTGTGGCGGTCGCCTTGTGGCGGTCGCCTTGTGGCGGTCGCCTTGTGGCGGTCGGGGGGTGGCGGTCGGGGCTGGCGCTTGGGGCCGGTGGCGGTCGCCTTGTGGCGGTCGCCTTGTGGCGGTCGGGGGGTGGCGGTCGGGGCTGGCGCTTGGGGCCAGTGGCGGTCGCCTTGTGGCGGTCGCCTTGTGGCGGTCGCCTTGTGGCGGTCGCCTTGTGGCGGTCGCCTTGTGGCGGTCGCCTTGTGGCGGTCGGGGGGTGGCGGTCGGGGCTGGCGCTTGGGGCCAGTGGCGGTCGCCTTGTGGCGGTCGCCTTGTGGCGGTCGCCTTGTGGCGGTCGCCTTGTGGCGGTCGCCTTGTGGCGGTCGGGGGGTGGCGGTCGGGGCTGGCGCTTGGGGCTGGCGTCCGCCAATAGTGGTTTAATTTCGGGAGGAAGATTGATTTTCGTCCCAAGCCCGCCGCTGGAGAAAATTTTAGGTACCAGGAGTGGATTTTTTTTGTCCACTCAGGAGGGGGACGTTGGCTGGTTTGGTGTCCGGGGGAAAGTGCTCTTTTCTCGGCCAGGAGAAAGATTAGACTCCCAGCCCGCCGCTGGAGAAAATTCTAGGTACCAGGAGTGGATTTTTTTTGTCCACTCAGGAGGGGGACGTGCTTTGTTGTCCGGGGGAAAGTGCTCTTTTCTCGGCCAGGAGAAAGATTAGACTCCCAGCCCGCCGCTGGAGAAAATCTTAGGTACCAGGAGTGGATTTTTTTTGTCCACTCAGGAGGGGGACGTGCTTTGTTGTCCGGGGAGAGTGCCTGGTCCCCGGACCAGCCTCTTAGGCGCGCCCGCTGTCATTCTCCGGAGATTAAGTTATACTAAGGGGAGGCTGCCTCCTCCCGCCTGCTGCCCGAGGATGCTGCCTCATCCCCGGACTGGCCTCTTGCGCGCGCCCGCTGTCATTCTCCGGAGACTAAGTTATACTAAGGGGAGGCTGCCTCCTCCCGCCTGCTGCCCGAGGATGCTGCCTCATCCCCGGACTGGCCTCTTGCGCGCGCCCGCTGTCATTCTCCGGAGACTAAGTTATACTAAGGGGAGGCTGCCTCCTCCCGCCTGCTGCCCGAGGATGCTGCCTCATCCCCGGACTGGCCTCTTGCGCGCGCCCGCTGTCATTCTCCGGAGACTAAGTTATACTAAGGGGAGGCTGCCTCCTCCCGCCTGCTGCCCGAGGATGCTGCCTCATCCCCGGACTGGCCTCTTGCGCGCGCCCGCTGTCATTCTCCGGAGACTAAGTTATACTAA
>NW_026872101.1:0-72500 GCF_033458585.1 Syngnathus typhle
CTTGGAACCGCCTCCCAAAGAAAAAGGATGCAACTTGCAACTATTTGAACCTTTTTTTTCCCCATTGAATCCTTTCAATGTGTTAGGCTACGGATTTTAGTTATTGATCTGACTCCAAATTGCGATCAACACTTAACACAAGAGTTGTTATGTCCAAATCCACACAATGTCGCACCTAACAATTTTGCGAGTTCGTTCGGTCAAAGAGAAGACCAGTAGATCAATTAGGCCGAATTGACCAATTGCGTAATCCTGACAAAGCAAGCTAATACAGGCGCCTGGGTCTCGGGTCCTTAACACAAAAAACTTGTGTGCCTTCTGTGACCATCAAAAGACAACACATTCTTCTGGGTTGCCCAGTTTTAAAGAAACATAATATGAATATTCAAGCATGCAAAATATTGTGTGGTGATTGGTCGATGGTTGATGGCCAGCTCCTCCACGTTTGGGTTTTCCCCTGCTCAGCACAGGTGTCTGGACCACGACGAGTTGTTATTCGCGTTCCCCGTCGGCCTTGAGATGTCCTCCCTGTCTGGACATCCTGTTCCACAATACTTTGAAGAAAACAAATTCATGTAGTCTGCACATCCCTTTCCACTTATTAATCGACCACACTACTACTAGAAATTATATTGATATGACTCTTTGTTTGATCATCTGCCCTCTGGGAAGAGGTACAGGAGCCTGCGCTCCCGCACCACCAGACTCACCAACAGCTAGATAATCTTTGGGAACAACCGGATGTTATTCTGCCGGTCAGTATCACTGCGCATGCGCTAGCAAACTCGATCGCAAAGAAATGTTTCGGATTTGTGTAGGGTACATTGTGACAGCAAACGAGCAGGTGATCGAGCAAGTGTCTGATACAATAGCGTATGGAGCGTGTTTGGAGTGAACACCAGAGAAGAAAGCGTATCTGTAATGGCGGCCTCCGGATCATATCCAGATTAAAAAATATATATATATTTATTTGTACCCATGTATAATGCGCACCTGAGGTAAATTTTAGATTCTAGGCGTCGCCGTATGTCACCTTAAATGGTGACTTAGCTGCAGTGAGGAGACCATAAGCTATTTTGGCTGGCCAGAGATGCCTCAGTTTCTGCAAGGTATAGCAACTTAGAATATAGAAGGGAGCAGCTGTTGTTATGCAGGGGAAAGCGTCTTCTACATGTCCTTCTTAGGACATTTGGGAGCAACGAGTAGACTAAAATACGAACAGCAGCTGCACCCCAAGTCATGACATCAACGGTTCGGGCAGGTATAAGATAGGCTTGTCTGTCAGAGGGGGGAGCTTTTTTGGGGCGAACATCTGTGCCGTCGAGAGCTGAACCATCTTTGCTTTTGGGGCCACTCAAACTTTTGGAGAGACATCACTTTGACATCGGTTGAATAAAATCTTTTCCCAATCAGCCGTGTGTCACTGGAGTGCTTGGCCGGGACAGCCATTGTCCACCGAGTGTTTTTGGAGACAAGCGAAACAACAAAGACCATTCACCACATTTTTGGCGTCACGAACAGGATTCGTGTTCCCCCGGGGAATTCGCGCCCGCTTCCTGAGCGAGAATCCAGCGGTCGACCAGCGGCTGTCATTAAGGTGAGATGCTTCGCCCGCAGCTGCCGCGATATGCTCGGTTCTTGGACATGTGGGGGGTCGGCCCCTTGAGGGGGGCAGTTACAACCGAATCTGATGTGGCCATGAGCTGTCTCGGGAGTAAGTTGTCTCTCCCAGTCAAAAAGTCGTCATAATTCGACTTTCGAAGGGGGAGTGGCCCCAAATAGAAGCAGCAAAGGAAAAACAAAATAAAAAATAGAAAATAAATAAAAAATAAGAAATAAAAAGTGAACAGTAACTTAGAACTTAACGGGGAATGTGCACAGTGGAGTGAGTGACATGTCTGGTGAGAATGATGAATGATGAAAAAGAAAAAAGCCCGAAGTAGTGTGGCTCGTGACGGGACAGGTTGTCAGGGACATCGCTGTTGACCGTCACAATAAAAGAATGGTAGAAAGTCCCATAAAACGTGGACTTTAGTTTGGCGACAGATCCGATGGAGGATAGAAATTTTAGCTGTGTGAATGAGGCGAAAACACAGATACGATTGAACACTGTTGCGACAGGAAACGACCCGCCCCAGATGCAGTTCCTGGAAAAGCCGAGACACTGCAGTCGCACTCAGTGGCCGTACGGGCCAAGTGCGCACCTGTGGAGAGTTTCGGTGGCCGGGTTAGTCTCCGTCAAAAGTCCGACAAAAAAGGGAGGCTTGCGCTGACCGCGTTTGGCAAATAGGAAAAGTGCGCAGCCTTGGCATCCGTAACTGTGAGCATGAATGTGAAGTGACCCGGTCAGACCCTTTTTTTAAGGGTGCCGAAGTGGTCCGGTCAGACCCAGTTATGGGTGCCGAGATCCGGTCAGATTTTAAGGGTACCGAGGAAAATAAAGCGCGCGTAAGCCACGTCGTTTGGACACTGATCGAATTAGAAGTGTGTGGGGGTTACAAGGCTCCTCGATTTAAACGCTGGTGCAAGAAAATGGCAGAGTAAACTCGGTGGGCTGTTATTTTTGAATACCGAGGTAGCTGGTGCGTCATCGCGGCAACGGTCCGATCCCGATTTGTCGAGGCGCACTGTAATAGCATGCACGTCTGTCAAAGTTTGATAAATTTGAGCCGGCGACAAAACCGCTATTGGACGAAGGTTTTGTGCGGCTGCTGTGTGAAAAATGGAAAACGTGGAAAAGAGGCCTCCGGGGGGTTTAGTAGTGATATAACAAGTAATTTGTGTGCACACTTAAGTTAAATTCTGCAGAATAAAGGGGAAATATACAGCGCTATTAGGAACGAAACGAAACGAAACAAAAAGTTAAGTAAGACGTGCGTATTTGTCAGTGCATCTGCTCTGATGACAGTTAAAATGACCAAACTGCTCAACAGCAGTTGGAAAGAAGCAAAATGTGGAATGGATTCGAATCCCGTTGTATGTCTTTTGTGTCCGTGTGTAATCTTTGTGAACTCTGTCAGCTTAATGTTGTCTGTTTGAGCTTCCAAATGAATGGACGCTTGATGTGTGTACTTGTTGGGCCCCGTAAGTGTGTGTGTAGGTGTGTGTGCGTGCGTGTTTGTGTGGGTGCGCGCGTGTCCGTAAGTATGTGGGTGTGTGAATGTGCTCATGAGCGCGCATGGGGGTGAGTTTGAGTGTTTGGAAAACCACCAAAAATAACGGATAGTAGAGTGCGCTCTCGTTGCTCTGGGGCGCGTGCACGCCTGCGGTGCCCGCGCGCGGGGGGGAGATCTGGCGGTGGGTAGGGCAGGGAGTGGCCAACCTGTATCTGCCCACTGTGTTTAAGGCTGGCCCCTCCCCGCGCGGTGATGCCGAGGCGGGGCGCAGGGCCGAAGTTATGCCCAATTAAGGGGGCCTGCCCTGCCAGCAACGAGAGAAACTATGATAGAATGGTGGAAGACGGAATGCTGAAGGAGCAAAAGAATGCATGACCAACTGGAGAAATAGGAGCATGCGTGTGTTACCCAAATACGACACTAATATAGATGTGCATGTAAGTTGAGACAACAAGTTGTGGCTGAAGAGGGTAGCCCCCTCGTAAATAATGGGGGACCCCATTAAGGCCAGCTGGCGCCACCTTTAGCATTCTGAAAGGAATGGCAAGGTAGAACTGAAGAAGAGCCCAACTTGTTAATTTAAGTTGTGAAGGAGGACAAATTTAAAACAAATTAGTGATACTGCTCTGTTTCTTTGGAACTCTCCTCAATACTTCTGATTTTCTGTTTGCATAAAAAACCTGAGACGGCAGATACATCCGTTTTCTCCAGGAGGACAAAGAGACACAGACTGAACTTACCGGTCGTCTGGAGAAGAGCTTCGTGGAGCGCCGCATCCAAAATTCTTAAGGCCAGTGTGATTTATCCACAAACTCTTGCAGTTCACTCTCACCAGCAATCAAAGGATTGCATAGCAGACTGACAACAGACTGATCATCATAAAGATTGTGAATAACTGTTTTTCAGACAAATCATCATCTCAAACATAAGTCGAGTGCTGGTACAGGAATAGTGCGTGCGAGTACACCGAATTAAATATCAAGAAAGCGCATGACAATACGGTCCTAAGGGTCGCATCTGAAGTTGGCAAAATCTTATCTCAATTGTTTAATTGACACTGAATTAAAAAAAAAAAAAAAAAAAAAATGGGAGAAAGGAGCTTTGCAAGCCCAATAATGACTACCCCCATAGAGGTGGTGTTGAGAAACAACCCGCTTATCAAGGGGGTCAAAGAAATATCTAAGAGATGGAATAAGAGATGGCCGGATATTGAAAGGCCTTGGCCGGTGGAAGGGACTTTTAACAGGGAAGTAATCGAGACTATACGAATACTTGTATCAGCATACAAGGCAGGAAATAAAAAAGGAAAAATAGGAGAAAAAAGGAAGGAAAAAAGAGAATGGGAATTGGGATTGTTGAAAATATTTGACGAAGAAGGACTCAAATTGAACCGAGAGTTCAAACAGAAAAAAGAGAAAATGACAGCTGAAATGCTGAAAAATGTGGAGGAAGCTAGGAAATTAATGGAAAAAGCAAACACGCCTTTTTCACATGTGTCCCCTGTTAAGAATCCCCCACCGTATGATGCGAGTGAAAACAACGGTAGTGTCTATCCACAACTCCCGATGATCAACCAAGAAGGAAGTTACCAGCTGGAGACGGAGGATAAAGACATTGTCGAAACAGGAAGAGCGAAGACAACCATCATCATGCACCCCAGCCCTACCCACAAAAGAAATAAAACACGATTTGCGAAGCAAGGCACCTCTGACTACACCAGAAAGGAGGCGCGGTATGACAGCCAGAGTGACGCTGAAGGAGCAGCTGGGGGTTACGCCCCCATAATTAAAAGCATCTTAAAACGAGCGGAGGAAAAAGGACGCACTCCAGGGAAAAAGATTAGGACAAAAACATATTTTAGCAGTACCGACAGTGGGAGCGACAGTAGTGATGACGAGTGGGGCGGCAAGGTCCCAACGCCCACCTCATGCTCCACCCCCATGGCTATAGAGGATTGGAGACGAACGGCTTTAATAAGCATTAAGACCAAGAAAAAGCAATGCCTGGAGGAATTGGACTGGTGTGGGGAGCCCAGGGAGCAAGAGGAGCTGGAAGAAGAATTGCAAAGATTAGAAGTTGCTGAACGCGAGCTGAAGAAAGAAGCATCCAAGCTGCCGGCGAATCCTTTAAGGCATGGGCGAAAATTAAGGGGAGCACATACAATTCTGCCAGTGTTGGTAAGAGGACAACAGCTGGAATACAAGCCATGGCAGAATTCCGACATGTCAGCCATCCTTGAGAAGCTGCCCACCATTCAGGATGGAGCACACCCTTGGATATCCAAGTTGGAGGAGTGCATGGTGGGGACGCAGTTTGCGGTAGGCGACATCAAGAGGCTCCTGGCTAATGTGGTAGGAGTCCATACCATGAAAGACCTTTTGGGAAAAGCAGGGCTACATCAATTTACCACAACATCAGCGAATGACTCCGACCTGTTTGCAGCAGTCCGAGGCCAGATGTGGGGAGCACTGAAGGCAGCTTATCCGACCAATGCAAACCCCGATAACATTGTGATCGAACCCCTGGGACCGATGGAGAATGCACGCTCATACGTGGCAAGAGCGCATCAAACTTGGAGACACATTACTGGAAACGACCCGGACACAACCCAAATGGAAAAATCTATCTTGCGGGATAAGATCCAGAAGGGCCTGCCCCTGCAAGTGAGGAGTAAACTGGCTGAAGTAGTGGGACTGGGAAACATGACGACTAATGTCTACACCGATCACGTAGCTCATCAAGTTGATTGGTTCCGCAAGAAGGAGATGGCCCAAAAGGAACAAGACCAAGAAGTGGTGAGGAGGCTGAACCAGGTGCAACTCGCGGACAATAAGAAGGAGAAGAAGCAGACGGTCGTGGTGCAAGCTCCACCGCAACAAATCATATTACAGCCCACGCCCCCGCCTGGACAACCGCCGCAGTCAGCTATGGCAGTGCCCTTCAGTCCAGCCCCTCAATGGGGAAATAGACAGACCCATCTCTGGGGAGCCAAAGCCCGTGGAGACAAAGGATGGGCAGGAAGGCCGAATCTCCCGGGGGGCCTACAACAAAGACCTACTGTGTGTTACAATTGCGGGAAACCAGGCCACATGGCTCGCCACTGCGACAGACCCAACAACAGCTCCCCTGGAGGTGGCTTCAGAGGGGGCGTCAAACAACGAGTCCAAATGCCCCAAGGCCCGGCACACCCCTTTGGGGGCCCGGAGCCCGGATTTTAGGGGTGCCCAGAGTGCCCTAAGGGGGGATGTCAGCTGGTAGTGTCAGGTCCGGAACAGGAGCCAATAATAACAGTGAAAGTAAATGATCAACCATTAACAGCTATGGTTGACAGCGGAGCTGCTTTCACTTGTATCCGGCCCGAAGACGCTACACATCTCCCCATGTCCGGTCATTTCGTGCGGACAATAGGGTTCGAGGGTATTAAACAGCTGATCCCTTCCACAAGACCAGTAAAGCTCTGCTGGCAAGACCACACGATAAGAATACCAGTCCTGGTGTCAGACCGTACACCTATTGCCCTCCTTGGCAGAGATGCTTTGTGTGGATTAAACTGCACCATAAAGTGTTCCCCCGATGGATGTGAGATTGAAATCCCATACCAAGCGTGCCATCAGGTGATGATGCTGTCAGAGTCCAGGAAGTCAACACCCACTGTATTTTGGGTGGGTAAGATCAGCGACGACCTGTTGAAACCATACAAGAAATGGGAAAAGTTTATCCACTCCAATAAACCAGGAGCAAGGACCCCCGAGTACCCGTTTCACTGTACATTACAATACCACAAAGACCTAACGCAGGCCCAGGCAGAAGAGTGGTTACGTCGGCAACCCCATGGAGTGCAATTGAATGGGACTTGTATCGTCCTGGGACCACAGGGAGTGGCCATGAAGATACAGAGAGACATCAACAAGGAATTCAAGGTCAAAAATAGCATCCCACATGTGACCTTGTTGGTGGCAGAGGACTGTGAGCAGCAACATGTGGGGGAGATGATGGTGGAGGCGGAGAGGCGCAAGTTTTCCCCGCTGGAAGGAAACGTTGCGCTGTGGGTGAGCGCTGATAAGCAGTATATGAAGATCATGATCTCAGCGCACGGACACGGACAACCACAAACGGTGCAGCTGTCGCACGACTCCATCCTCAGTATGGCGACTGATCAACTCAAAGAGGACATGTTGCGGCAGGTCCCTGACTACCTGTGGTCGCGCCATAGTACAGATATTGGACTTGTAAAATCAGCGCAACCGGTAAAAGTGGATCTTCGGCCAGGCTGTAGGCCGCCGTGGAAAACACAGTATCCACTGAAAGAGGAAGCAGTTCAAGGGATCGAGACACAGATTGAAGGGCTGCTCGTGGCAAATGTGTTAAGAATAACGCAGACCCCTCTTAGTAATACGCCAATATTGCCCTTGAAAAAACCTGACAACACCCATCGGCTGGTACATGATCTTCGAGCAGTGAACGAGGTGGTAATTGACAATGTAGCCGATGTGCCGGATCCGCACACCCTGCTGGCACAGATACCGCCGGATGCTGAGTGCTTCTCAGTGGTGGACCTTTGTGGCGCCTTTTTCAGTGTCCCACTCAGCTGTGAATCACAAGGACTGTTCGGGTTTACATTCAAGGGGCAGTTTTATCAATATCAGAGACTTCCTATGAGCTATAAACATAGCCCTCATGTGTTTAACAAAGTGTTAAAAGATGACCTCGAAGGGCTGGAACGACAGGTGCAGAGCACTGTTATTCAATATGTGGACGATATTATTGTCTGTGCCGTAGATGTTGAAACGTGTCACAAAGACTCAATCAGACTGTTGCAAATTTTGGCAGAAAATGGTCATAAAGTGTCCCAAAAGAAATTGCAATACTGTAAAAAACAAGTTGACTATTTGGGTCAGAAAATATCATATGGACAGAGACGTATCTCAGATGGCCATTTGGAGGCGATACGGACGGCTCCGAAACCCAGAACCGTCAGGCAAATGTTAACATTTCTGGGAATAGCGGGCTATTCGGCCTCCTGGGTCGAAGAATACGCCAAATTGGTAGGGCCGCTAAGGGCTATGATCAAAGACACAGGCAATAATGACCTCCACGCAACACTGGATTGGACACAGGATGGCCTTGTGGCGTTTGAAACAACCAAGGCAAGGTTGCAAGAGGCCCCGGCATTGGCTTTACCAGACTATTCCAAAAATTTCGTGTTATTCACGTCAATCTCAGCAGGGGGAAAGTTTGCGTGTGCGATTCTTTGTCAGCCTACAGGCACCGGGTCTGGACCCCAACCTGTGGCCTATTATTCAACATCCTATTCCGAGGTGGAGATGGGACTGCCGCCTTGCTATAGAGCTATGGTGGGAGTCTATTTGATGTACGACAAAGCCTCTGCCATAACCATGGGCTATCCTGTGACCATTCTGACTCACCATAGTCTTCGGACTCTGTTAAACCATGGCAAGTACACCTTGACAGAGCCCCGGCTCCGGGACTATTACAGACTTTTGGAGCAAGAGGATGTCACTCTAGCAAGGTGTACTACTGTAAACCCAGCTGAATTTTTGCCAACTTCAGAGGACGGAGACCCTCACGATTGCTTACATGAGTCAGAAAAATACTCGAGATTACGGTCTGATTTGCAAGCCATCCCCTTGGGCGAGGCGGATCTCGAACTCTGGACGGACGGTTCTTGTTATCGAGTCGGGGGAAATTTGTGCGCTGGCTATGCAGTGGTACAAGCGCAAGGTCCTGAGTTTGTGACAATCAAAGCCGAAGTGGTGCCACAACCAGCCTCGGCCCAGCTTGCTGAACTAGTGGGGTTAACGGAAGCGTGCTTGCTCGCGGAAGGGAAAAGAGTGACGATCTATACAGATTCCGCATACGCGCATAGTGTGTGCCACCTGTTTGGTGCTGTGTGGAGGAATCGGGGCTTCAAGAAAACTGACGGTTCCCCCATCCAGCATCATGCGCAGATAATGAGACTGCTGATGGCTATGATGAAGCCCAGTGAAATAGCCATCGCGAAGTGTGCGGCCCACAAGTCCGATGCGTCCAGGGTTACGCAGGGAAACAAGATGGCAGACGAGGCAGCCAGGGCTGTCACGAAGGGAAGCCAGAAGGGAAGAGTTTTGTTAGTAACGCATGAGGTTGACCTCGAGGACAGGGTCACGCTCAGAGATGTACTGTTGATGCAAACGGCCGTTAATCCGATGGACAAACATCTTTGGGCGCAGAGGGGGGCGAGTCAGGACTCTACCGGCGTTTGGAGAAATCACGAGGGTCTGATAGTGGCGCCGCCAGATTTGTTGGGACTGTTAATCCAGGAGGCACATGGGTTAGCCCATGTGTCAAGGGGGGAGGTGAAGCGAAAAATAACCGCAGAATATGGGTTTTGGGCGCCCTATCTACTCGAACAAATCGACCAGGTTATTGGAAGATGTGTAATTTGTTTGAAAAACAATGTGAGGAGAGGGGTAGCCACCCCCACGGGTTACATCCCGACTCCTAATGGCCCCATGAGAGAACTAGTGATAGATTTCGTCGACATGATACAACCTGTTGAAGGGAAAAGATACATGTTGGTGGTCGTAGACCGATTCTCAAGATGGCCGGAGGCCTGTCCAACTAAACGAAAAGATGCTCAGTCTGTGGCCAAGTTCCTGTGCCGTGAAGTCATCAGCAGATGGGGTCTGCCGGATAGGATTTCTTCAGATAATGGGAGAGAGTTTGTGGATAAAACGGTCAAAATCATATTTCAAAAATTGGGAATTAAACAGCGGCTTGGCGCAGTATATCATCCACAAAGCCAAGGCATTTGTGAAAAAATGAACGGCGTTTTAAAAAATAGAATTTCCAAAATTTGTCAACATACAGGCTTGAATTGGATAGCTGCCTTACCACTGGCACTGATGGTCTGCAGGTCGAGTCAACTACGCGATTTGCATTTGACCCCACACGAATTGGCAACCGGTAGACGCATGCCTTCACCATGTTTGCGAACCAGTGGGAAAGGCCCAAGCCTGTCAATTTTGGAGGACGAAATGAAAGCCTATGTCAAACACTTAACCACGATACATAGGAATATTTCCACCTATGTTGTTGACAGGCAGAAACAAGAAGAGGCACAAGAGAGACTCGAGGCAAATACTAAAGACACTGTTCAGCCAGGAGACAAGGTGTATGTGAAAGTGTTCCGGCGCAAGTGGTTCAACGAAAGGCGGCAGGGGCCATTCGAAGCTGTACCGGAACTGCGGTGCAAGTACAAGGGTCGCCAACTTGGTACCATTTGACACACTGCGTCAAGGTGCCCAAAGATGAAGATCCCCAAAGAGGGAGGCGCGACTGCGAAACTGCAGAACCACTGCCAGAACAAGAATCGCCAGAGGGCCCGGATCGGGACAAAGATGGGCATGATCAAGCTGTGGTGGATAATGTGTCTGCTGAACCTGTCCCTGAGGACATCACGGGCAGCACAGCCGACGACAGAGGAGACCAACAATTCAACGATTTCGATCTTGACGACGCACCCGCCCCAGGCGCAGATGACGACCCTCAGCACAACAACACTGAGCCAACTACCGCCGGAGGTAGTGCCCCCAGAGAACAACGCCACCCAGCAGGACCCAGCGGCGGACGCCCAGTCCGCCACAGAGTCCGGCCGGAGCGGTACATTGAGCAATGTTGAGGGAGTGTTGGGGGGGGCTGCAATACTGCCATGCAATTGCAGAAAGGAAGAAGGGTCCCTGTGCAGACGCACCGCCGAATGGGAAGACAACACCGGTAACATACTTGCCCTGGCCGGGCGAACACATGCGGACAATGTGCTGTTATTAAATACATATAGACGGTTTGAGGTGCTAGGAGATTGTGCTCTACTTCTGACAAAAATTGGCATAGATGATTTCGGGTACTATACGTGTACTTGTCTCAAACGGGGGGCGAGAAAGGCAGACCGCACGGGCGGCCATAAGACGGTGGACAGCGTTAATTTCGTGACGTTGGTGGAGAGAAAAGAAATTGCGAAACAGCATCCATACAGCCCCGTCGCGGAAGGGGTCAAAAAGGAAGAAGCAGTCACCATAAAAAATGTCGCCTTACCCTTGACAACAATTGGTGACAGCTTTGAAACACAGTCTGCCGCTTCAGGGACGCTCATGTCGGAGGTAGAGGCTGTAGAGCCGACGCCTGACGTTCCAGAAAATGTTAACGAAGCGCTTGCGGAATCGAACTGGTCCCCGGCAGAGGTGCAAGCCAATTTGCATGCCATGGCGAGACGGGAGATTGCATGGAAGGCTTATGGGTTCGATGCCTTGGCATTACCTGGGGTCGATGAATGGGCAGGAAGGAACATGTGGTATCAACTGATGGTGCATTCGATTAAATCGTCTAAGGCGGTGAGTGGGCCGTGTTTAGTAAGAGTGAAATCACCAAGTACGCTTAAGGCCGTGTTCCAGACCATACCGGTGCCGGTATCCGACAATTGCCAGCTTAGATTATTGCTTTGGTTGGTATACGAACAGTCGTGGAAGGCACCTGAAACCGACGCGCAGGTCAGGAAGATTTTCAAGCCCACAGGGGAGTGCGCCTGGATAAGCGAACTTCCCTACTTGGATTTGCTCGCCGTGCATGAGGACATCCAAGTCGCGGTGCCAGAATCCATAGATGTGCCATCTGTAAAGGTGCCCACCTGTTTTTGCTCTAATGTGACACATGGAGGGCCGGGGGTGCCTATGGGGGTGGCAGACTGCGACTATTACTCCATGCAATTCCCAGGAGAAGCATGGGGGCAGAGGGGAGCCGTCCATCCGGTGACCTTTGCTCTACCAGACTCCTATCAGGCGATTACTGTGATGGTGGCGAATCGCACGGTGCCTGGGAACACGACTGTAGGGAATCTTAGAGACATCTGGTGGGTTTGTGGAACTAGAGCTTATTTGTTTTTGCCGTATGGATGGATGGGTTGCTGCTATTCTGCCACCCTGAAGCTTCCGTTCGAGGTGTTGGCGATTAGGAAGGGCCACAAGCCTGAGGAGAAGGCTTTTAGGGAGGTCCCTAGTAGGGCTAAGAGGGAGATGGCAGCGTTTCATACTACGGACGCGTATCATTGGAGAATTAGCTTGGGAGAAAAATGGGGCCTTGGGATTTTTCCCTGGTATGGGGTCACATTTTTGGCAGATCACATTGATAACATCACGTATACCCTTCAGGGGTTCGCGAATGAGACGATCAAGGGTTTCAGACAGTTGTCGCTTACCCAAAGGAGCCATCGGCTGACTCTGCTTAAACACGACATGGCTTTGGATTATATCTTGGCAAGGCAAGGGGGGTTGTGCGTAGCCCTAAATTTGACGGACGACGCTTGCTACACTTTGATCCCAGATAACACTGACAACATCACCAGTATCATCGACGCGCTTAGAGTCATTCGGGATTCTTTTGGGCCGTCTGAGGGCGCTGGTTGGTCAGCGACGGGGTGGATACAGGATAGACTGGGACCTGTGGGAACGATAGTGGCGCAGGTGCTGGGGGCACTCGGGATATCGCTGTGTGTAATGTTTTGTTTTTGCACTGTGATATTGACTTGTGCAAAGGCCATGATATTACGGTGGATAGGTGTGGTAATGCCGAGGGACCAGACCCAGATGCCGTTACTCCCGTTCGACCGCGATGCAGATCTGAAATGCGCGGATGGGATGCTAATAAATGATAGGTACTCGGATTAGATTTAACAGATTGGCGACGTGAGTACAAAGGTAGGGAGGACTGAGAGTAGCGATAGAAAACACTAAAAATAAATAAAGGACCGGGGATAGGACAGTGATGTGAGCGGAAAACCAGGTGTAGGGAACAAGAACACAGCACCAATGTCTTGGTATTCCGATTTTCAATTTTCTTTTGCTGTGTTGCATGATTCCAGTGTGATGTGGTCCACCGTACAGTGTTGCCCGGCCCTTGACAGACTTTACCACCTTCGTTATGTCAAAGTTGCATGTGTGCTTTGTGTTTCGTGCCATTGCCATCACTTGATACTGGCAGAAGTTCTCATTCGTTGCAGAACCCCTGGATGTGGACCGGGGCCGTGCAAGGGACTCTATGGACAGTGAACTGGACATAAGGACTTTGTATGGACAGCAGGCCCTGGGCAGGGGTACCTGGCACGACCCACCATGGGAAGATTCGGTGGACTGGACTCTGCCTCAGCACGCACTCACACATGAGAAGGGGGGCTACATTTCGGGGTTTTGAGTCGATAAGCATGTTTTGATACCTCTTTGTTGTATACCTCGTTGTTTTGTTCCGTTTTTATACCTCCTTTTGTTAAATCATGGCATGTTGATTAGGTGGCGATGCGACTTGACCGTTTGGCAGTCGTTGAACGTGTCATTTCTTTTTCTTACTGTTCTGTGAGCTCATACTGTTTTGTGATGTGTGCCAGGACTCCTTGTTACCTGGCTGACGCCAGGTGGAGGGAATCACTGGGGTTGTTAGGAAGGGCCTCCCTCTTTTTCCTTGTCATTAGACTGGCAGTTTTTTTCTCGAGGGAGGGCCGACAGCTTTTTGGGGTTTCTAACGGACCACGCCAAATTCATTACTTCCCAAATTATCAATGGTGTTACGGTATTACCTAAGGGGGGTGGTTATCGTCATTTGGAGGAGGTGGACTTCAATTATCTTTATTTGTGGTTCCTGTGAGGCCTCAGGTTGCTGTCGAGGAGCAGTTGGATACCTAAAGAGTTTGAGCTTTCCTAGACAATGTAACCTTGCGTAGCATGTCTTGAGCGTGATTTAGGCTGCGATTTTCTAGGCCGTATTGTAGACGTGACTGTAAAATTTGGTTGGGTGAAGATTTTTGGATGTTTACCGATGTCATCTTTCTTTTTCGGACCGTTTCCGGGACATTTATAACGTCCCGGAGGGGGGAATGAGGTACATTTTAGATTCTAGGCGTCGCCGTATGTCACCTTAAATGGTGACTTAGCTGCAGTGAGGAGACCATAAGCTATTTTGGCTGGCCAGAGATGCCTCAGTTTCTGCAAGGTATAGCAACTTAGAATATAGAAGGGAGCAGCTGTTGTTATGCAGGGGAAAGCGTCTTCTACATGTCCTTCTTAGGACATTTGGGAGCAACGAGTAGACTAAAATACGAACAGCAGCTGCACCCCAAGTCATGACATCAACGGTTCGGGCAGGTATAAGATAGGCTTGTCTGTCAGAGGGGGGAGCTTTTTTGGGGCGAACATCTGTGCCGTCGAGAGCTGAACCATCTTTGCTTTTGGGGCCACTCAAACTTTTGGAGAGACATCACTTTGACATCGGTTGAATAAAATCTTTTCCCAATCAGCCGTGTGTCACTGGAGTGCTTGGCCGGGACAGCCATGGTCCACCGAGTGTTTTTGGAGACCAGCGAAACAACAAAGACCATTCACCACACACCCCAGATTTTAGGACAATAAATTAGTTAAATTTTGCGCATTATACATGGAAAAAAAACGGTACTTGTATTCCTTCTGCAGACAAGAGGAAGCCCAGCGCATTGATGAGGAGCTCTTCAGTGAGTACGGCTTCAGTGTGGACCAGCTGATGGAGCTCGCAGGGCTCAGTTGTGGTACCACCATCACAAGAGTGAACCACACTGTCCTTCCAGAATGATCATAATGTGAATCTAAGCATCTTCTGCTATTCCTCCCCCGGTTGGGGAGCGTCGGAAGCGGTGTGCGAGGAGGCTGAAGCCAACTCGGCTCGCCCGGCCGTGCCTTCCATTCTTCTGGCGAATATTCGATCGCTGGACAACAACATGGTTGACATTCGCCTGCTGAGATCTACGAACCGGACAGTGCGTAACTGCTGTGTGCTCGTGTTCACTGGGACTTGGTTGACCGTCAACATTCCGGACTCTGCTGTACATCTGGAGCGGCTAGCGGGCGGACCGGGCCATTGTACGAGGGGGAACATCGCGAGAAGGTGGAATGCGCGTCTACATCCGTGACGAATGGTGCCGGGACTCTGTAGTGGGATGCAAGCACTGCTCGCCACTGGCGGAGTTTGTGATCTCCAGGCTGTTGGGGTCCTGAACTCCTTCCCCTTCTGAGTGGCGTCCTGTTAGAGTTAGGGTTAGGGTGCGAAAGGGACTCCAGTCGGATCCGGGTCTGCTGGAGCTCCTCGTGTGCCGTGCAGCTGAAATTGATCTCAACAGGTTAGTCGTTACTGGAAAATGTGTAAATTTTGTAAGATGTGCGATGTTCCACTGTGACACATCCACTGACCTCATCTCCTTTATTGCTGAGTCGGACATATTTGCCGTCCTGCTCCACCTCATCCACGGTGACCTGCCCGCTAGCAGAGGCCTGCTGGGTGATGGGAGTACGAGTCACAGCGCTTCCGGCGAAGCTCGAAGCCTCGCTGTCCGTGTCGTTGGGACGCTTCCTCTTCCCGCTGGCCGACGTGGTCGAGCGTACCGTGCGGACAAACGTGGAGACATTAATTGCTATGAGAGGAAAAGTTGTGGTATGTTTGTAAGCCACACACACCTCTCCTCGTCGCTGTCAAGCACCTAGCTGTAGGCAATTATCTCCATATCCAGCACTAGCTTGACATCCATTAGCTCCTGATACTCATCCAGCTCCTGTAGGCACTTATCTCCAGATCCAACGCTAGCTTGAAATCCAAGAGAGCAATCAGCATTATAGGAGCCGTCATTTCAACTCTATGACTGCAACTGCGCTATCTGAAATACTGTCGCCGGCAACCACTAATTTTCTCACATACGCCGACTCTATTGATAATCTTACGAATGAATTCAATGCGACATTGTTAAATGCCATTGACTCTGTGGCGCCGTTACGTCTGAAAACTCGCCGTAGAGTGCCTACTCCATGGTTCACAGATGAAACGCGTACGCTTAAGCAATTATGTAGAAAGCATGAGCGCAGATGGCGTCTAACCAAACTTGAGGTTTTCCATCAGGCATGGCAGGATAGCCTCCTGAAATATAAAGATGCGCTTATCTTAGCAAAAACTCGATATTTTTCGCAAGTTATTAATCTCAATAAAAACAATCCGAAACACCTATTTGATACAGTGGCAAAGCTGACTCTGCGCCAGCCGACCTCCGATAGTTCCTTCCACTCAGCTGACGAGTTCATGAAATTTTTTGCTCAAAAGATTGAATCCATTAGGGATGAGATCAAGAATAGCATTCCAATCGCTCGGTCGAGCACGCCGTTTACCAACGCTGATGATCATGCAACAACCCTCTCAACTTTTAAAAGCGTGTCTCTTGAAAGGCTTACACAAATTGTTAGTGCGGCTAAACAAACAACATGTTTACTCGACCCTCTTCCAGCCAAACTACTTAAAGAATTATTTCAAATTTTAGGACCGTCCGTCTTAAATATAATCAATCTGTCTGTCTCCTCTGGGATAGTGCCAACAGCCTTTAAAACCGCTATCATTAAACCGTTACTTAAGCGACCAAATCTTGACCCGGACTGTCTCAGTAATTATAGGCCAGTTTCAAACCTCCCATTCATAGCAAAACTTCTTGAAAAAGTAGTAGCGCAGCAGCTTATTGATTACATGGTCGCCAATAATCGATACGACACTTTTCAGTCTGGTTTTAGAGCTAATCATTCCACTGAGACAGCACTTGCGAAAGTGACTAATGATCTCCTCGTAGCTATGGATTCAAACATTTCGTCTGTACTGTTACTACTCGATCTTAGTGCTGCCTTCGACACTGTAGACTTCGATATTTTATTAGGGCGTCTTAAAAGTTGTGTTGGTATTTCAGGGTCAGCACTAGGCTGGTTCCATTCCTATCTATCAAACAGGACGCACCGAGTGGTCCATGGCAATGCGTCCTCGGAGCTCTACAATGTTACATGTGGTGTCCCACAGGGATCGGTTCTCGGACCAATTCTTTTTAATATTTATATGATTCCGCTTGGGGACATAATACGTAAATATAATATTAGTTTTCAATGCTATGCGGATGACACCCAATTATATATGCCGTTATCGATGACAGATCCGCGGGATTGTTGTAATCTTGAGAAGTGCCTTGCGGAGATCAAGCAATGGATGTCTCTCAACTTCCTTCGTCTTAACCCAGATAAAACTGAGATGTTGATAATTGGTCCAGCTCGTTATCAACACTTATTCAAGGAAACCGCTATAACTATAGATAACCGTACTATCACTCAAAGCGATACTGTAACTAATCTCGGGGTAATATTTGACCAAACTCTCTCCTTTCAAAAGCACATTAAGAATATAACCAGAATTGCGTTTTTTCACCTTCGTAATATTGCAAAGATTCGTCCGATCCTTTCGACCGGTGATGCGGAAACTATTATACATGCGTTCGTCACGTCGCGCCTGGACTACTGTAATGTACTATTTTCGGGTCTTCCTAAGTCCCGCATCAAAAGTCTACAGTTAGTACAAAATGCCGCTGCAAGGCTGCTCTCTCGGACAAGAAAATTTGATCACATTACCCCAATACTAGCCAACTTACATTGGCTTCCGGTCCATTTAAGATGTGACTTCAAGGTTCTTCTATTAACCTATAAATCGCTGCATGGCTTAGCGCCTTCATATCTCGTCGACCTAGTTGTTCCTTATGTTCCGTCTCGTAACCTTCGTTCGCAAAACGCTACCCTTTTAGCGACACCGAGGGCTAAGAAAATGTCTGCAGGCTCTAGAGCATTTTCTATTCGGGCTCCAGAGCTTTGGAATGCCCTACCAATGGATATTAGGACTGCTACCTCAGTAGAAACATTTAAGACACGTTTAAAGACACATTTCTATGACATGGCCTTTAACTAACCTGTAGTGGCCGATTCGGCTGGAGTTTGTTTTCTCTCCCTCTCCACCCCCTCCCTCCCCCCTCCCCGGCCGGGGAGGTGGTTAGGTGGTACCCATGCTGACAGCGGCTATCTGGATTCTCGTGGCCAATTCAGGATAGGGGAACTGCAGCTCAACCTCCTCGAAGAGCACTGCCAGGACAATTGAGGGCTCCTTTCGGCAGCCCTCTGCTGTGACATGGACATCCACTTTTTATTTAATTGATTTTCATGTTGTATCATTTGTGCCCTCTCTGCATCCATTTCAACCTGGTGATCCTGAAAGGGGGATCCTTCCATCTGTGGTCCCTTCTCAAGGTTTCTCATTTTCCCCCTGCTAGGGGTTTTTAAGTTTTTCCTTGCCCTTTTGGGAGCTTAAGATCAGGGGATGCTTTGAGAATAATTGTCAATTTCTGTCTATGTGAAGCCCTTTGAGACTGCTTGTGATTTAGGGCTATACAAATAAACTTGACTGACTGACTGATTAGCTCCTGATACTTATCCAGCTTCTGCTCCAACCGCTCCCTCATGTCGACCATTTCTCGGTCTTTCTCCCCGAGGAGGTCTCTCTTTGGAGACAGAGCCTCCTCCAGATCTTTCACTTTTGCATCACGGGCTGCAAGCTAGTGTCAACACAGACTTTTTAAACTTTTGCAGCTGAGACAGATTCTAAGGTCCAAATGATAAATGGTTACCTCTTTTTGAAGGTAGAGTTTAATTTGAAGTTCATGCTGGCTTTGCATCTTCATCAAGGCTTCGGGCAGTTTACTTTCATAATCTTCCTGGGGGGGCGTTTTCAAAATCCACCATGCGAGACTCGTGCCGGCGTTTGACCTTGCGCAACTCCTACGTGAGACGTGAGAATGACTCAGCTTTATTCTCATGAATTAAAAATAAGCGATAGTGATGATAATCGTGTAATAAACTGGGAATATGGAAAATGGATGGACGCAGTCAAATGTGCTATTTATGTTGATATGCGACTATGGCAGACATGGGCAAACTACGGCCCGCGGGCCACAACCGGCCCACGGGGCCGTTTAATCCGGCCCGCCAAACCTGAATAAAGTGTATTATAAATGTTTGGGAGGGTCATTTTCCCTACAATTACTATGTTTCCCCAGTAGATGGGAAAGCGCCCGCCCGCCCGCGCATTTACTCCCGGGAGCCGTCAGAAAGCTCGGTGCACACTCACAAGTACATGTGCGTACTCAGTAGTACGTAGTCATTTCATCTATCAGTGCCGAATTTTGAGTGTAGGCTGTGACGTCAATATTCTCGTAATTCGCGTGCTGAGTTTTCAGATACAGTTTTACGCTAAAGCCACCCACAAACCTTCCCCTGGAATCCTTCTATTAAAATGAGTCGCCCAAGAAAAAGCAAGGTGGACACAGTGCCGAGTGTTTAAAAGAGAGTGGCCAATTTGGCTCGACGTACGCGACGTGACGTTCAGCCACATGAACGTCAACAAAGCCAGTCACAGATCTAGGTTAACGGACCGACACCTCGGCTCTATCCTAAGAACTTTCTTTCGGTATGGCGCCGTAAGTGGCTGCCTCCCAGCAGTGTTCTCTCTTTTCCTCTTTATTTCTTTCTTTTCTCCTTTTTCTTTCTGTCTTTTTGTCCATTCGGCGATGCTGGTGCCTTCTACCGCACCTCGGTATCTCTTCGGATCGGATATTTTGTATTATTTTTTTTTCTTCCTGGGACCGGGATCATCGGTCGAGACCGGCGTAACTCTACGGCGGCTTCCTGCTTATCCGGGCAGTGATGACCGGGTCCCTCGCCTTGGCCTTGCAGCCGCAACCCCTGTGGGGAGTCCGCTCCCTCGTGCTCGTCGGAACCAACGACTTTCGCCATGCTAGCCCCGTGGTGACCATCTGCACGTGCACCCGACTGGGTGCCCAGGACGCTGCTCACACGTTTGCCTGCTTTGTGATGTTTTTCACCGATTCACGACCACGGTCCATTGGGCGCCGTTGAACTGGACTGCCCCTACACCTGTCTATGGACCCCGTGGAGGCTATTTAGTGTGTTTTGGGGTGTTCTCTTGTATTGAGGGGTGCTGGTTGGCCACAGTTACTTTTTTTCCTTTGTCTTTTATCTTTGTTTTGCTTTGATGGCTTTTATCTTGAGCACTTTCTGGCTTTCTTTGTGGCGCCGTTGTGTGGCAGCCTTATGAGAGCCTGTTGAGTTGCGCTCATGCCATTTGTGCGTCTTTTGTATACCCACTCTGTGGTATGAATACTGCTGGGGCCTGAATTTCCCCACCCCTGGGGATCAATAAATATTCAATCAATCAATCAATCAATCAATCAATCAATCAATCAATCAATCAATCAATCAATCAATCAATCAATCAATCAATCAATCAATCAACAAATTTTACCCCAGACTATGATGCACTGGCAAAAAAGGGAAACCAACAATACTATTGATTTCTTTATTTAGATGTATTCTTTCACTGATTCTTCAAGATGATGTATTTGGTCAGAATGTTTGCCGTTGGATGTGATGTTGCCTCATTAGATAAACATATTTCATAAATCTGACCTGCAGGCGCTGAAGTGATGGAAAATGTTATACATCATAACAATGTCGTATTTAATAAGAATCACTGATAGTAGTTTTTTGGTGAAATATTTTTTTAATGCTGTTAATAAATGCATTTGTTTTCAAAAAATCCATGCTAAAAGTAAAAAGCTTTTATGCAATGACCTTTACATGTCATTTATATGACCTTTACACACAAACACTACATCCATCTGCTCCTGGTTCGGCCCCCCGGTCAAAATTTAGAACCCAATTCGGCCCGCAAGTCAAAAAGTTTGCCCGCCCCTGGACTATGGGATGGTTAACTGGAAGTCCAATATTGAGCTGCAATTAGTCACGAGGAGGATTTTCCTTGGGGTGTGGCCCCAGCAGCAAAGCAATTATGTCAGCACTAATATCCAGCATCCATTTTGTTGTTGGCATATTTTTGATAAAATGGCCGGGCCTCACCTTGCTTTCAGCTCCTTGATTTCCTCCCTCAGCTTGCTCACCTCCAGCTCCAGACGTGCACGCTCTTTGGCCTCAGAGTCCAGAGTCGCACGGGCATCCGCCAGCTCCGTCTCGAAAACGGCCTTCAGGCCCGTCAGCTGCCGGGACACCTCTGTTTCGGATTCAGTGATGCGCAAAAGCAAGCCGGCGTTCCCCACTTCCCGGGAACGGGCGTTGTCGACGTAAATGCCCAGAAGGTCGTTGAGCTTGCGGAGATCTTCCACCTCCTGGGAGAGGGCGTTGTTTGCACCTTGAGGAATGTTTTCTGGGGTCGCCATCTCGAGCTTGCTTCTGCTGATCCAGGAAAGACTCAGTGTCATGCATTACACCAATGCCTGATTGCACTTATCAAAGAAACTGCATAGAGGTTTCTTCAAAGTCAAACAAAGGTTCCTTTGTAAATACACATAAAAAAAAAAAACTCACTCTTTGCAATGGTTCAAAGAAACTATGCAACGGATGGATCCTAAGGGCGGCTCGGTGGGGCACTGGGTAGCACGTCCGCCTCACAGTTAGGTGGGTGCTGGTTCGATTCCACCTCTGGCCCTACCTGTGTGGAGTTTCCTCCCTCAGCTTGCTCACCTCCAGCTGCAGACGGTCGTTGAGTAGGGGTGTAACGATACATCGATACACATCGATTAATCCATATAATGCTCTACGATTTATTGGCATCGATGCTAAAGGTAAACATCGATTTATATCGCCGTGTTTGACCTCGGACATTAGACGCGACTTTATTTTGAAATCCAGTTCATTGTTGCTTGCTTCCTCTTTCCGGGAGCAGGGAGCACAGGGCTCGAAGCTTATTTTTTGCCCAAGTTGCCCTCGGGCAAGTTGGAGAAAATTTTACTTGCCCGAAACAAAATTTTACTTGCCCGATTTTTTTTGGAGTGGATTTTTACTTGCCCGACACATTTTTGCAATAAAAAAGACAACACTATAAGTTTTGCCTTCATATGCCTTCGTATCCGCCAACCGGAAACAAGCTCTGCTGGTGCGCAGGCGCAGAAGAGCCAGGGACGGGTGAGAGAGCATGCATTTAATTACGAAGCGCTTTGCCGTTATCAATGTATTGCAGACTTACACGAGAAACTAACCGCTCCCTAGAAAACAAAATGTCGGACCAGAAGCGGCAGAAGTTGGGAGAAATTATGCACAAAATCGTCTTTTTACAGCTTGAAAACATGGTATTATGGCAGGGCAAGTTCGGGCAAGTGAGGAAAAAATTCTACTTGCCCGTCTGCCATCGCTACTTGCCCCGGGCAATCGGGCAATCGTTAGTTTCGAGCCCTGCACGAAGAAAGTATCCGATCTGGCGAAAGCCCGTGCGGCTCTGGACTCAGAGGCCACAGAGCGTGAACGTCTGCAGGTGAAGTTGTCCAAGCTGAAGATTGATTTTGACGAGCTGGAAGCAAGGTGAGGCCCGCCCGGCCATTTTATCAAAAATATGCCAACAACAAAATGGATAGTGGATATTAGTGCTGACACAATTGCTTTGCTGCTGGGGCCACACCCCAAGGAAAATCCTCCTCGTGACTAATTGCAGCTCAATTGGACTTTCAGTTAACTATCCCATATGTGGGACTCACGATGGGATCACCGGTGTTTGAGTGATGTTCCAGTTATTTATTTTCTTTCTGTGTGTTCGCAATTGTCATGGTGATAATACTAGCCAACTTACATTGGCTCCCGGTCCATTTAAGATGTGACTTCAAGGTTCTTCTACTAACCTATAAATCGCTGCATGGCTTAGCGCCTTCATATCTCGTCGACCTAGTTGTTCCTTATGTTCCGTCTCGTAACCTTCGTTCGCAAAACGCTACCCTTTTAGCGACACCGAGGGCCAAGAAAATGTCTGCAGGCTCTAGAGCATTTTCTATTCGGGCTCCAGAGCTTTGGAATGCCCTACCAATGGATATTAGGACTGCTACCTCAGTAGAAACATTTAAGACACGTTTAAAGACACATTTCTATGACATGGCCTTTAACTAACCTGTAGTGGCCGATTCGGCTGGAGTTTGTTTTCTCTCCCTCTCCACCCCCTCCCTCCCCCCTCCCCGGCCGGGGAGGTGGTTAGGTGGCACCCATGCTGACAGCGGCTATCTGGATTCTCGTGGGCCAATTCAGGATGGGGGAACTGCAGCTCAACCTCCTCGAAGACACTGCCAGGACAATTGAGGGCTCCTTCGGCAGCCCTCTGCTATGACATGGACATCCACTTTTTATTTAATTGATTTTCATGTTGTATCATTTGTGCCCTCTCTGCATCCATTTCAACCTGGTGATCCTGAAAGGGGGATCCTTCCATCTGTGGTCCCTTCTCAAGGTTTCTCATTTTCCCCTGGTAGGGGTTTTTAAGTTTTTCCTTGCCCTTTTGGGAGCTTAAGATCAGGGGATGCTTTGAGAATAATTGTCAATTTCTGTCTATGTGAAGCCCTTTGAGACTGCTTGTGATTTAGGGCTATACAAATAAACTTGACTTGATTGTTCTGGTGTTTTTTTAACTCGGCTGTATGTATTTGTTTGTTCACGCTGATTTCTCCGACTGCCCGAAATTTTCCATATTCTCAGTTTATGTGTATATCTGTCATCACAGGGACACGAAGAAAGAATCCAATCTGGCGAAAGCCCGTGCGGCTCTGGACTCAGAGGCCACAGAGCGTGAACGTCTGCAGGTGAAGTTGTCCAAGCTGAAGATTGATTTTGACGAGCTGGAAGCAAGGTGAGGCCCGCCCGGCCATTTTATCAAAAATATGCCAACAACAAAATGGATAGTGGATATTAGTGCTGACATAATTGCTTTGCTGCTGGGGCCACACCCCAAGGAAAATCCTCCTCGTGACTAATTGCAGCTCAATTGGACTTTCAGTTAACCATCCCATAGTCGCACATCAATATAAATAGCGCATTTGACTGCGTCGAGGGTTTAATACTGTTTTTGCTCAGGAAGTCGCATCACATTCAAATCCTTAAAGATGAGCTGGAGTTTGAAAAGAAGCTGCATTCCGCGGTCGGTAATTACCATCACTATCGCTTATTTAATTAATGAAAATAAAGCTGAGTCATTCTCATGTCTCACGTAGGACTTGCGCATGGTCCAAAGCCAGCACGAGTCTCGCATGGTGGAGTTGGAAGCCGGCCAAAAAGTGAAAGATCTGGAGGAGGCTCTGTCTACAGAGAGGGAGCGGACCCAGAACAAGGAGGAGAGGTCTTTTTACAGCTTTAGAACATACCACAACGTTTGCTCTCATAGCAATTAATGTCTCCACGTTTGTCCCCAGGGTACGCCAAACCATGTCGGCCAGCAAAAAGAGGAAACGTCCGAAGGACAGCGAGGGTTTGAGCTCGGGCGGATGCAATGTGCCTCGTCCTAAAATCGCCCAGCAGGTCACTGTGGATGAGCAGCAGGTCACTGTGGATGAGCAGCAGGTCACTCTGGATGAGGTGGACTGTGCAACGGGATGTTTGCAAAAGTTGTCAAATTGGTGAACTATCCAAATGAAGCCCGTGTCCAGACACTTGGGTTGGAACTCGATCATGTGAGTAACACAGCGCGTGCTGCTAACCCCGTGTACATTGACAGACTGGAGGAGAAGCTGAACAAGGCTGGAGTTACGCGCCGACAGTTTCCCATCAAGCTTGCTTTTGCCTGCACGATCCACAAGGTACAAGGCATGACAACGTCACAGGCTGCAGTTTTGCTGAAAGGTGTTTTCGAACACGGCATGGGGTACGTAGCTCTGAGTAGAGTGACTTCGCTCAGTGGTCTGCATATTCTGCATATGGATGAGAGAAGGCTTCATGCAAATCCACAAATCACTGCTGCTCTTGCTGAGATGGCAGAGGATTCTTTGACGAGCGTCATGCCCCTCCTTCACGTGATGCCGTCGGTAGATCGGGCAAATCACCTGGTTGTCGTCCATCACAACACCGAAGGGCTGTCTTGTCACGTGCAAGATATCGTGTCTCATCACGAACTGCTTTTCGCTGATGTTTTGTGCTTCACAGAGACACACCTCCAAGGATCAGTGGCCGATGGACGTGCTTGCTTGGAAGGCTACACGATGTTTTGCAGGAACCGAAGTGATTCTTACACAAACTGTCCTGACTTGGCTACAAAACGTGGTGGCGGCGTAGGTATTTGTGTCAAAAGTCACATCGCGGCCCAGGAAAAGAAATACGTTCAGGGTGTGACCGACATTGAATTTGTTGTGGTGATGTTGGGATCACCGGTGTTTGAGTGATGTTCCAGTTATTTATTTTCTTTCTGTGTGTTCGCAATTGTCATGGTGATTGTTCTGGTGTTTTTTTAACTCGGCTGTATGTATTTGTTTGTTCACGCTGATTTCTCCGACTGCCCGAAATTTTCCATATTCTCAGTTTATGTGTATATCTGTCATCTCAGGGACACGAAGAAAGAATCCGATCTGGCGAAAGCCCGTGCGGCTCTGGACTCAGAGGCCACAGAGCGTGAACGTCTGCAGGTGAAGTTGTCCAAGCTGAAGATTGATTTTGACGAGCTGGAAGCAAGGTGAGGCCCGCCCGGCCATTTTATCAAAAATATGCCAACAACAAAATGGATAGTGGATATTAGTGCTGACACAATTGCTTTGCTGCTGGGGCCACACCCCAAGGAAAATCCTCCTCGTGACTAATTGCAGCTCAATTGGACTTTCAGTTAACCATCCCATATGTGGGACTCACGATGGGATCACCGGTGTTTGAGTGATGTTCCAGTTATTTATTTTCTTTCTGTGTGTTCGCAATTGCCATGGTGATAATACTAGCCAACTTACATTGGCTCCCGGTCCATTTAAGATGTGACTTCAAGGTTCTTCTACTAACCTATAAATCGCTGCATGGCTTAGCGCCTTCATATCTCGTCGACCTAGTTGTTCCTTATGTTCCGTCTCGTAACCTTCGTTCGCAAAACGCTACCCTTTTAGCGACACCGAGGGCCAAGAAAATGTCTGCAGGCTCTAGAGCATTTTCTATTCGGGCTCCAGAGCTTTGGAATGCCCTACCAATGGATATTAGGACTGCTACCTCAGTAGAAACATTTAAGACACGTTTAAAGACACATTTCTATGACATGGCCTTTGACTAACCTGTAGTGGCCGATTCGGCTGGAGTTTGTTTTCTCTCCCTCTCCACCCCCTCCCTCCCCCCTCCCCGGCCGGGGAGGTGGTTAGGTGGCACCCATGCTGACAGCGGCTATCTGGATTCTCGTGGGCCAATTCAAGTTTGCCGCAGAATTCATCCTGAAGGCCCACGAGAGTGTCACGGTAATCAATCTTATCTGGAAGATCTCAGATACATGGTTCTCAATATTTCAATGACCTTTACATGCATCAGATCTGGGCGGCTGACGCTGGCCGAAACCACAATCCTCCCTCTGATCTAGTCTGGGAGACACAGTCCAACTGGGGACCCGTAGGCCAGGTCCACTTTACCTTGATCAACGCCAACGGAGAGGTGACACATCTTTCAAGCGACAAGAAGCAATATTTCTCTTTTGACGTCCGTTTTTCTTCCAGGAAATAAGGATGAGCAAAGCCACTGGCGCACGTTTGGAAGATGATGATGGAAATTCCACTTCCACTGTGGGATAGAGGAAATGGAATTTCGGTTTCTTGTGTGTCTTGACATATGAAGGGATTGACAATAAAGCAGACTTTGACTTTTGACATGGTCACATTATAAAAATATTGTATAACAATACAATTAAATGGGCTTTTTTTAAATAAAATCTGCTCCGACCTGTTGTGAAATTTAATTGAAATAATTGAAATAAAATTGTTGTTCTTTAAAAATGATTGAATTCGTCTTTTTTCATTCTGTGTAATTACATTCTGCTGTATGCACCAAAAAAGAAAAGAGTGTAATATCGGTTTCATCAGTATATAATTGAAACCGGAAGGTATTCGGAAATCCCTGCGGTCAGTAGAATATATAACGGCTGTGCAATGAGAAGTCAAGACATGTTCCACGAGAGCAGGCGGTCAAGGCAAGAGTAATCTCGACGCAACATGCCCAACATGTGTAAGTCAGTGATGAATGTTTCCTGAATTTTCTTCCTCTTTTGCCATTCATTCATGATTTTCTTCTGCTTCCGCATTAGACACGCAAATTCTCGCGGTGGGCTTGGTGGCTTTTCTAGTACTGCGAGCCAATGGCGCTCCGTTGACAGAAGCGACCACCGTCTTGCCATCAAGCGACACCTCAAGTGAGGAGGAAACGGCGCCCTCTGACCTGCTGACCTCTGCTCCTGTTTGGGACTCGGTTCTGGGTACCGCTAAAGAACACCAGAAAGCTGTAAGTGGAAATTCAGAAAGCACCTTCATTGTCTTCTCCTGGCTGTAAAACATATCTGACTTGTGACTAATTTCAATATCAGTTTGATGATGAATTCCAAAACAATGTCAACTTTCATTTACTGGAGCACTACAAAGCACCTCAGTTTCCAGCAAACTGCCCCAACTCCAACTTTAGCAAGGTAAGAACCAGAAATGGAAAACCACCAGAGGTGGGAGAAAATACAGACACTGACACTTTCCATAATTGTTTGCTAGCATCGGCTTGACTTTTATGCGTAGGTTGAATAGATATTTGTTTTTTAACTGACCTAAATATTCTTTTTTCCAGGAGGCTTGCCTGCACAGGCTGGCCCAAGGTCTGTCCACTTACATAATTCTTCTCAAGCACGTGGAGAAGGAATATCCCGGCAGTAAAATTCTGTCTGAGGCCAAACACTACTCTGAACTCCTGCTCTACAATATCAAACAAAAGGTTGGCCAGTGTGACAATTTAGGGATAGGAAATGAATTTTGCTGTTACTATAATACCTATTTTGACATTGTGTTGCTTACTCTTGTCCGGCAGATGAAAAAAACAGAAGAGGTCACAGGCCTGAGTAGCAATGAGGAAGAGAGCCTATTGAGGTCACTGTACCACCCCGATGCTTTCCACAGAAAGATGACGGCGCACAACATCCTGCGGAAGCTCTACATCTTCATTGTTGACGGCGAGAGGGCGCTGAGGCGCAAAGAACGGCGAAGGGGAAAACATGCCAAGGTCTTCGCCATGTTTAGTTTATTGCGGTAGTCACGTCCGCCACTGAAGCCCGTCGGAAATGTTGGGCAAAACATGAAGTGAATTAAGTTGTTGGATCTGCACTGACGTGTCGTAACCCACTGACGGATTGATGATGTATTTGTTTTTGCATGACGCACTGAGTTTTTTAATTTTTTTATTCTGTAGATAACCTATTTATTGCTCATTCAAAAAAGCCATTGTGAATCTAAGACCTTATTTATTGCAAACAGTCGTATGAATTATTTAAAGAAGATATTTATTACATATTATTGTTTTTATACTTGAAGGCATGATAATTATATTTATTTTTTAAACGGAATGTATTTTTAAAACATGAATAAAACTATTTGCTTACTTGTGAATTGAACTACTTGATTTATAACACTTTGGCAGGTGTCTTTTGAGAATTTCACTTATTAGATTGAACTACAGAAATCTCTTTTTCTGAGATTCAAAGACATCGTATATATATATATATATATATATATATATTTGCAAAACTGAAATATCGTAAGGCCACTTATGGGCTTTACTGTCAGACATTTATTGACAAAAACATGGAACAGACTTCAAGACAATGTAGTAACAATAACAAATAAATATCTCAGACCAAATTGACTTTCGGGTGGCCAACTCGTCGTGGTCTTCGGGTGGAGGTTGTTGATGCAGGTGCACGTCATCCTTCTTCAACCCCAAAGTAAACTGAAACGAAGCAAAAACAGCCAACGATACATATGTCATTGTTGTTTTTGACTTAATCTGTCATTTTTTTAAGGTTCTCTTTCTACATATTTACCAAACACAAGCGATACATTAACTGCAATACAAAAAAAGGGCACTACCTCAAATACAACTTAGAAAACAGTTTGACTGAAATGGTAGTCATTCAATAAATAAATATACGCACATTTTCTTTTTCAAATTGCAGCCTTTGCGGTTTTGAAAATTGCAGTTGATCACATTGCAACGTCGACTTGAATTCTATTCATCTCTCAGTTTTAATGCACAGACAGACACACGAGAGAAAACGCTGACACAGAAGCAGTGGATGATGCAAATCAGTGTTGCCGCAAGCAGACCTGTTGCTGAGATTGTCTCATGTGTTGAGACGAGCGACACTAGACGGTGTTCAGGTGAACGTCACCACCACGAATTTACCGATAACGACAGTGGAGTGGTTTTCACTACAGGTAAACAGCTGGCAAATGTGACAAAAATTCCAAAATCTCGTAGAGAAAAGTTCCTACGACAAATAAAAGCACAAGAAAAGTTAAAAGAAAAATTGGAAGTGAGACGTAAAAAACAGGAACTAAAGAGAATGATGAAAAACTCTAAAGAGAGGGAACAGTACAGTCAAATTGCAGAGGTAAGACAAAGGAAATTGGGTTATATTAGAACCCGTTATCAACAGGACAAGCGTTTTTGTGCCAAACAAAAGTCCTATTTTACACAACGTTGTCAGACGGATCATGAGTTTAAGAAGAAAAACCTTTCCCGTTTCTCACGTCGTTATAGGACAGATGAGTGTTTTACGATGAGACGACGCGCTTACATCACAGAACGTTACCGTGACGATGTTGGGTTTCGAAACAGGCAGCGCTCTTACATGACACGCCGTTATTTAAACAACCCTGAATTCCGATTAAAACATCAGGAAATCATGAGGCGCATTATGGCAAAAAAATCTGATTCACTGAAGACCAAAACAATGCGCAGAGTAAGTACGCTTTTGAAAAAATACTAAGTCATAAACCGACTATGTAGGGAGCGAAATGACTGTGTGCTCATGAAAGCTGTTGAGGTATTCAAAGCCCAAATTAAGAATGGCCCCACATTTGTCTGCACTGTTTGCCACAGAGCATTGTTTCCGAACCAAGTACGCGCTTGTCAACGTAGATTTTATAAGAAAAACAGACATGTTGTTGCAATTGTCTCACGGGACAATTTGTCCATATCTGTGATGATGAATGTCAGGCCTCGTGCAGCGTACCAGCTGAAAGAAAACTGGAGTGGATATGTCACACTTGCTATAGTCACCTCAAAGATGGTAAAATGCCTGCACTTGCTGTTGCGAACAATCTCACACTCTCTGATATTCCAAAGGAACTGTGTGGATTGAACATACTGGAGAGACACCTCATTTCCAAATGCATATCATTTGCCAAAATTGTACCTCTTCCCAAAGGTCAACAACGAGCCATTCGTGGAAATGTGGTGTGCGTGCCATCGGAAGTACAAGAGACGGTCAATGTCTTGCCCAGACTAAGAAGTAAGTCACAGATGTTGAGAGTGAAACTGAAGAGACGGCTTTGCTACAAAGGCCATCAGTTTTTTCAAACTGTCACTTGGTCTAAGCTAATGAGCGCTCTGATGAAACTGAAACAAGTCCATCCACAGTACAGAGACATAACCATTCGCGACGATGCGGACCTTTGCGACCCAACCCTCACTGACGATGAGAGCAGCTCCGATGAAGCGCAAATGAGCGACAGTGAGTACAATGAGGAAGCTCTGGAGGAGATGTACAGATTTGAAAGTGATGCTCTGTGTGGGATGAACAGTGACTCTCAACATGACAACAGTGGTAACAAACAGCAACAAGAAAATTCGGAAGACGGTGATCAACCAAATGGTGGAGTGATACTTGAATCATGTCTCCAACCCAATGATGTGGCAGAGGAAATTATGAGTTTTACAGAGGGCATTTATTGTGTTGCTCCTGCAGAAAGAAACAACCCAGTAAGTTTTTTCAAGACTCCCAAGCTTGAGGCCATGGCTTTTCCGGTGCAGTTTCCCACTGGTCAGAACACCCTCGATGAAGAGAGAGCAATAAAACTCACACCAAGCAAATATTTCAAAACCCGTCTTGTTGCGTGGATGAACGCTTTGCTCGAGATACCAACTACTTGTTCTTTGCCCAGTTTGTGACTGAAATTTACCAGGCAACGTCGAGCATGACAATACAGCTGCGCAAAGGTAAGCCTTTTACCAGGGATGGTCGAAGGATAAACAATGCCATGCTTCAGGACAAACGTGAAGTTGAGAAACTGGTGCGCAGCAAAGATGCTGTCCGATTCATGACACCGCTGAGAGGTACGCCGGCCTATTGGGAGAAAACCACCAAAGATCTTTTTGCTATGATCCGGCAGCTGGGCACACCCACGTTCTTTTGCACATTTTCTGCTGCCGAAATGCGTTGGGAAGAGGTCATCACCGCCATCAAAGCGCAACAAGGTGAAGTAGTGAATTTCGCCCAACTTGACTGGGCTACCAAGTGTGAGATCCTACGCAGCAATCCTGTGACGACGATGCGCATGTTTGACAAGCGTGTGGAAGCTCTGTTCAGAGATTTGATCCTCTCTCCGGCGCAACCGATTGGTGAGGTCGTCGACTACTTTTACCGACTGGAGTTTCAACACAGAGGAAGTTCTCACATTCATTGCCTCATATGGGTTCGAGGTGCCCCTGTATTTGAGGAAGCCACGGATGGAGCCATCTGTCATTTTGTGTCTCGCTACATCTCGGCCGAGCTGCCGGACCCGCAAAAGGAACCGGAATTGTACAAAAAGGTCACAGAGGTTCAGATGCACAGCAAAAGTCACTCCAAATCGTGCGTCAAACACCAAGGTGCAAATTGCCGCTTTGGATTCCCCAAACAACCGTGCGATGAAACAATGATCGTCAGACCTGCGCCCGTCGACGACGACAATCGAGATCAACGCAATGACGATCGGTTGGCGTCGAATGCCAAGCTTGTTCCCGTGCTAAATCTGCTGAATGAGCCTGAAACGGCATCCCTGACTTTGCCTCAGCTACTGGCTAAACGTAAGCTCACCGGTGACGAGTACATGAACTGTTTGCGCATGACGGCCTCGTCGAGTTCTGTCGTGCTTAAGCGAGAACCGAAAGACTGCTGGGTCAACAACTACAACCGCCATTTGCTTCTTGCCTGGGATGGAAACCTGGACATCCAATACATCCTGAATGCCTACTCTTGCATCGCATACATCTGCAGCTACATCAGCAAGGCTGAACACGGTCTGAGCCAATACCTGAAATCGGTCATTGAAAACTCCCGCTGCGCAAATGTCAACGAGAGCGATGAAATGAAGCAAATTATGCAAGCGTACTCCAAGAAAAGAGAAGTGAGTGCTCAGGAATGCGTCGCACGTGCGTGCGGCTTGCATATGAAACAGTCCTCCCGCATGGTGGTGGTATTTGTACAAACGAGTGACAATGCGCTGAAAATGAGTTATCCTCTCTCGCTCCTTGAGGGCAAAACGCAGGAATCTCATGAAGTGTGGATGACTGGCCTGCCGGAAAAATACAAATCCAGACCTCAAACAGAGGAATTTGAAGTCATGTGCTTGGCTGATTTTGCATCAATGTGCAGAATTGTTTATGGCAAACAAGCCAAAGGTAAGAATGTTTTGCCTCTGCTGAACGACATGGGCTTTGTCCAGAAAAGAACAGAAAAACATGCGGTCATCAAATACTGCAAATACTCTGAACAAAAGAATCCGGAGGAATATTACTGCTCCTTGCTCAAGCTGTACCTGCCTCATCGTGCTGATTGCCAATTAAAATCTGAACGCTGTCCTTCCTATCAGTTGTTTCATGATAACGCCTGTGTACAGTTACCGTATAACGACTCTGTGGAGCGCGTGTGCCAAATTGTCAGAAGGAACAGAGAAAGGTATGAGAAATACAGTCGAGACATTGACAACGCCGTCCAAGAGGTGGAGGAGAGTGGGCTCGTCATAAACGAATGGTGCCACCTGGCTCCCGAGAGTGAGTTGCAAAGACTCGAATGCGTTGAGGAAATGAACGCGAGAGATGAACCGAACGACAACGTGGAGGAAAATGTCCCGGACTATAACGTCAGGTCCAAAACAACGCAAATGTCCATCGTGACAGAGGCTGCAGCCATCGATCCCGCAGTGTTACGCGACATGTATCGTAACCTGAACCAAAAGCAAGCGTCCGTCTTCTACAAGGTCAGAGATTGGTGCATAAAACGTGTGTGTAGCTCAAAGCCCATTGAGCAGTTCTTCTACCACATCAACGGTGGCGCCGGGACCGGCAAATCGCATCTGATCAAGTGTATCCACGCAGAGGCTACCAAAATACTGCAGAGACTACCACGACTGGCTGAGGAGGCCGACATTTCCAAGCAAACGGTTGTTCTCGCAGCTTTCACTGGCACGGCGGCGTTCAACATTTCCGGGGCAACGTTGCATTGTCTACTCAAACTGCCGAGAAGTCTCAAACCCCCGTACCACGGGCTGGGCAATAAACTGGACGAAGTCAGAGCCGAGCTGTCCATCGCCGAAATACTCATCATCGATGAGATTTCCATGGTGTCGAAAGACCTCTTTGCCACGTGAATGCCAGGTTGAAACAAATCAAAGGAATTAATTTACCTTTCGGTGGCATGTCTGTTCTTGCTGTTGGAGATTTCTTTCAGCTCCCTCCCGTGAGACAGTCCAAACCTCTGTGCGTGTACGATCCTACGCGGCTGGACCACTGGCGTGACGACTTCAAAAAGATCACGCTCACCGCCATCATGAGGCAGAAAGACGATGTCGCATTTGCCGAACTGCTGAACCGACTCCGCGTCAAAGAAAAGTCAGATGAACTGTCGGAAATGGACAGAGCTCTCCTTGCCACGAGGTACACTTCCCCAGAAATGTGTCCAAAGCATATTCTGCATGTTTTTGCCACCAATAAACAGGTGGATGGCCATAACTCTGCAATGCTGGAACTGTTTCATAAGGACATTGTGCAGATTGACGCGGATGACTACAAGAAAGACAAAGGAACTGGCAGAATGGCAAGGCAAGCTTCCCCTGTGCAAGGCGCTAAGAATGAGCTCCCGGACTCAATCAAAGTTGCCTTGGGTGCTCGTGTTATGATCACACGGAACGTTGATGTTCAATCAGGTCTGTGCAACGGGATGTTTGCAAAAGTTGTCAAATTGGTGAACTATCCAAATGAAGCCCGTGTCCAGAAACCTGGCTTGGAACTCGATCATGTGAGTAACACAGCGCGTGCTGCTAACCCCGTGTACATTGACAGACTGGAGGAGAAGCTGAACAAGGCTGGAGTGACGCGCCGACAGTTTCCCAGCTTGGTTTTGCCTGCACGATCCACAAGGTACAAGGCATGACAACGTCACAGGCTGCAGTTTCGCTGAAAGGTGTTTTCGAACACGGCATGGGGTACGTAGCTCTGAGTAGAGTGACTTCGCTCAGTGGTCTGCATATTCTGCATATGGATGAGAGAAGGCTTCATGCAAATCCACAAATCACTGCTGCTCTTGCTGAGATGGCAGAGGATTCTTTGGAGAGCGTCATGCCCCTCCTTCACGTGATGCTGTCGGTAGATCGGGCAAATCACCTGGTTGTCGTCCATCATAACACCGAAGGGCTGTCTTGTCACGTGCAAGATATCGTGTCTCATCACGAACTGCTTTTCGCTGATGTTTTGTGCTTCACAGAGACACACCTCCAAGGATCAGTGGCCGATGGACGTGCTTGCTTGGAAGGCTACACGATGTTTTACAGGAACCGAAGTGATTCTTACACAAACTGTCCTGACTTGGCTACAAAACGTGGTGGCGGCGTAGGTATTTGTGTCAAAAGTCACATCGCGGCCCAGGAAAAGAAATACGTTCAGGGTGTGACCGACATTGAATTTGTTGTGGTGATGTTGGGATCACCGGTGTTTGAGTGATGTTCCAGTTATTTATTTTCTTTCTGTGTGTTCGCAATTGTCATGGTGATTGTTCTGGTGTTTTTTTAACTCGGCTGTATGTATTTGTTTGTTCACGCTGATTTCTCCGACTGCCCGAAATTTTCCATATTCTCAGTGTATGTGTATATCTGTCATCTCAGGGACACGAAGAAAGAATCCGATCTGGCGAAAGCCCGTGCGGCTCTGGACTCAGAGGCCACAGAGCGTGAACGTCTGCAGGTGAAGTTGTCCAAGCTGAAGATTCATTTTGACGAGCTGGAAGCAAGGTGAGGCCCGCCCGGCCATTTTATCAAAAATATGCCAACAACAAAATGGATAGTGGATATTAGTGCTGACACAATTGCTTTGCTGCTGGGACCACACCCCAAGGAAAATCCTCCTCGTGACTAATTGCAGCTCAATTGGACTTTCAGTTAACCATCCCATATGTGGGACTCACGATGGGATCACCGGTGTTTGAGTGATGTTCCAGTTATTTATTTTCTTTCTGTGTGTTCGCATTTGTCATGGTGATAATACTAGCCAACTTACATTGGCTCCCGGTCCATTTAAGATGTGACTTCAAGGTTCTTCTACTAACCTATAAATCGCTGCATGGCTTAGCGCCTTCATATCTCGTCGACCTAGTACTTCCTTATGTTCCGTCTCGTAACCTTTGTTCGCAAAACGCTACCCTTTTAGCGACACCGAGGGCCAAGAAAATGTCTGCAGGCTCTAGAGCATTTTCTATTCGGGCTCCAGAGCTTTGGAATGCCCTACCAATGGATATTAGGACTGCTACCTCAGTAGAAACATTTAAGACACGTTTAAAGACACATTTCTATGACATGGCCTTTAACTAACCTGTAGTGGCCGATTCGGCTGGAGTTTGTTTTCTCTCCCTCTCCACCCCCTCCCTCCCCCCTCCCCGGCCGGGGAGGTGGTTAGGTGGCACCCATGCTGACAGCGGCTATCTGGATTCTCGTGGGCCAATTCAGGATGGGGGAACTGCAGCTCAACCTCCTCGAAGACACAGCCAGGACAATTGAGGGTTCCTTCGGCAGCCCTCTGCTATGACATGGACATCCACTTTTTATTTAATTGATTTTCATGTTGTACCATTTTTGCCCTCTCTGCATCCATTTCAACCTGGTGATCCTGAAAGGGGGATCCTTCCATCTGTGGTCCCTTCTCAAGGTTTCTCATTTTCCCCTGGTAGGGGTTTTTAAGTTTTTCCTTGCCCTTTTGGGAGCTTAAGATCAGGGGATGCTTTGAGAATAATTGTCAATTTCTGTCTATGTGAAGCCCTTTGAGACTGCTTGTGATTTAGGGCTATACAAATAAACTTGACTTGACTTGATTGTTCTGGTGTTTTTTTAACTCGGCTGTATGTATTTGTTTGTTCACGCTGATTTCTCCGACTGCCCGAAATTTTCCATATTCTCAGTTTATGTGTATATCTGTCATCACAGGGACACGAAGAAAGAATCCAATCTGGCGAAAGCCCGTGCGGCTCTGGACTCAGAGGCCACAGAGCGTGAACGTCTGCAGGTGAAGTTGTCCAAGCTGAAGATTGATTTTGACGAGCTGGAAGCAAGGTGAGGCCCGCCCGGCCATTTTATCAAAAATATGCCAACAACAAAATGGATAGTGGATATTAGTGCTGACATAATTGCTTTGCTGCTGGGGCCACACCCCAAGGAAAATCCTCCTCGTGACTAATTGCAGCTCAATTGGACTTTCAGTTAACCATCCCATAGTCGCACATCAATATAAATAGCGCATTTGACTGCGTCGAGGGTTTAATACTGTTTTTGCTCAGGAAGTCGCATCACATTCAAACCCTTAAAGATGAGCTGGAGTTTGAAAAGAAGCTGCATTCCGCGGTCGGTAATTACCATCACTATCGCTTATTTAATTAATGAAAATAAAGCTGAGTCATTCTCACGTCTCACGTAGGACTTGCGCATGGTCCAAAGCCAGCACGAGTCTCGCATGGTGGAGTTGGAAGCCGGCCAAAAAGTGAAAGATCTGGAGGAGGCTCTGTCTACAGAGAGGGAGCGGACCCAGAACAAGGAGGAGAGGTCTTTTTACAGCTTTAGAACATACCACAACGTTTGCTCTCATAGCAATTAATGTCTCCACGTTTGTCCCCAGGGTACGCCAAACCATGTCGGCCAGCAAAAAGAGGAAACGTCCGAAGGACAGCGAGGGTTTGAGCTCGGGCGGATGCAATGTGCCTCGTCCTAAAATCGCCCAGCAGGTCACTGTGGATGAGCAGCAGGTCACTGTGGATGAGCAGCAGGTCACTCTGGATGAGGTGGACTCGTACGGCAAATATGTCAGACTCCGCAATACAGTTGATGAGGTCAGTGGATGTGTCACAGGGGAACATCTTACGAAATTTGCACATTTTCCAGTAACGACTAACCTGTTGAGATCAATTTCAACTATTAGGATCAGAATTTGGGGAACTGGCAGGTGAAGCTCCAGATTGGATCTTCTGCTCCCATCGTATTCAAGTTTGCCGCAGAATTCATCCTGATGGCCCACGAGAGTGTCACGGTAATCAATCTTATCTGGAAGATCTCAGATACAAGGTGCTCAATATTTCAATGACCTTTACATGCATCAGATCTGGGCGGCTGACGCTGGCCGAAACCACAATCCTCCCTCTGATCTAGTCTGGGAGACACAGTCCAACTGGGGACCCGTAGGCCAGGTCCACTTTACCTTGATCAACGCCAACGGAGAGGTGACACATCTTTCAAGCGACAAGAAGCAATATTTCTCTTTTGACGTCCGTTTTTCTTCTGGGAAATAAGGATGAGCAAAGCCACTGGCGCACGTTTGGAAGATGATGATGGAAATTCCACTTCCACCGTGGGATAGAGGAAATGGAATTTCGGTTTCTTGTGTGTCTTGACATATGAAGGGATTGACAATAAAGCAGACTTTGACTTTTGACATGGTCACATTATAAAAATATTGTATAACAATACAATTAAATGGGCTTTTTTTTAATAAAATCTGCTCCGACCTGTTGTGAAATTTAATTGAAATAATTGAAATAAAATTGTTGTTCTTCAAAAATGATTGAATTTGTCTTTTTTCATTCTGTGTAATTACAGTCTGCTGTATGCACCAAAAAAGAAAAGAGTGTAATATCGGTTTCATCAGTATATAATTGAAACCGGAAGGTATTCGGAAATCCCTGCGGTCAGTAGAATATATAACGGCTGTGCAATGAGAAGTCAAGACATGTTCCACGAGAGCAGGCGGTCAAGGCAAGAGTAATCTCGACGCAACATGCCCAACATGTGTAAGTCAGTGATGAATGTTTCCTGAATTTTCTTCCTCTTTTGCCATTCATTCATGATTTTCTTCTGCTTCCGCATTAGACACGCAAATTCTTGCGGTGGGCTTGGTGGCTTTTCTAGTACTGCGAGCCAATGGCGCTCCGTTGACAGAAGCGACCACCGTCTTGCCATCAAGCGACACCTCAAGTGAGGAGGAAACGGCGCCCTCTGACCTGCTGACCTCTGCTCATGTTTGGGACTCGGTTCTGGGTACCGCTAAAGAACACCAGAAAGCTGTAAGTGGAAATTCAGAAAGCACCTTCATTGTCTTCTCCTGGCTGTAAAACATATCTGACTTGTGACTAATTTCAATATCAGTTTGATGATGAATTCCAAAACAATGTCAACTTTCATTTACTGGAGCACTACAAAGCACCTCAGTTTCCAGCAAACTGCCCCAGCTCCAACTTTAGCAAGGTAGGAACCAGAAATGGAAAACCACCAGAGGTGGGAGAAAATACAGACACTGACACTTTCCATAATTGTTTGCTAGCATCGGCTTGACTTTTATGCGTAGGTTGAATAGATATTTGTTTTTTAACTGACCTAAATATTCTTTTTTCCAGGAGGCTTGCCTGCACAGGCTGGCCCAAGGTCTGTCAACTTACATAATTCTTCTCAAGCACGTGGAGAAGGAATATCCCGGCAGTAAAATTCTGTCTGAGGCCAAACACTACTCTGAACTCCTGCTCTACAATATCAAACAAAAGGTTGGCCAGTGTGACAATTTAGGGATAGGAAATGAATTTTGCTGTTACTATAATACCTATTTTGACATTGTGTTGCTTACTCTTGTCCGGCAGATGAAAAAACCAGAAGAGGTCACAGGCCTGAGTAGCAATGAGGAAGAGAGCCTATTGAGGTCACTGTACCACCCCGATGCTTTCCACAGAAAGATGACGGCGCACAACATCCTGCGGAAGCTCTACATCTTCATTGTTGACGGCGAGAGGGCGCTGAGGCGCAAAGAACGGCGAAGGGGAAAACATGCCAAGGTCTTCGCCATGTTTAGTTTATTGCGGTAGTCACGTCCGCCACTGAAGCCCGTCGGAAATGTTGGGCAAAACATGAAGTGAATTAAGTTGTTGGCTCTGCACTGACGTGTCGTAACCCACTGACGGATTGATGATGTATTTGTTTTTGAATGACGCACTGAGTTTTTTAAATTTTTTATTCTGTAGATAATCTATTTATTGCTCATTCAAAAAAGCCATTGTGAATCTAAGACCTTATTTATTGCAAACAGTCGTATGAATTATTTAAAGAAGATATTTATTACATATTATTGTTTTTATACTTGAAGGCATGATAATTATATTTATTTTTTAAACGGAATGTATTTTTAAAACATGAATAAAACTATTTGCTTACTTGTGAATTGAACTGCTTGATTTATAACACTTTGGCAGGTGTCTTTTGAGAATTTCACTTATTAGATTGAACTACAGAAATCTCTTTTTCTGAGATTCAAAGACATTGTATATATATATATATATATATTTGCAAAACTGAAATATCGTAAGGCCACTTATGGGCTTTACTGTCAGACATTTATTGACAAAAACATGGAACAGACTTCAAGACAATGTCGTAACAATAACAAATAAATATCTCAGACCAAATTGACTTTCAGGTGGCCAACTCGTCGTGGTCTTCGGGTGGAGGTTGTTGATGCAGGTGCACGTCATCCTTCTTCAACCCCAAAGTAAACTGAAACGAAGCAAAAACAGCCAACGATACATATGTCATTGTTGTTTTTGACTTAATCTGCCATTTTTTTTAAGGTTCTCTTTCTACATATTTACCAAACACAAGCGATACATTAACTTCAATACAAAAAAAGGGCACTACCTCAAATACAATTTAGAAAACAGTTTGACTGAAATGGTAGTCATTCAATAAATAAATATACGCACATTTTCTTTTTCAAATTGCAGCCTTTGCGGTTTTGAAAATTGCAGTTGATCACATTGCAACGTCGACTTGAATTCTATTCATCTCTCAGTTTTAATGCACAGACAGACACACGAGAGAAAACGCTGACACAGAAGCAGTGGATGACGCAAATCAGTGTTGCCGCAAGCAGACCTGTTGCTGAGATTGTCTCATGTGTTGAGACGAGCGACACTAGACGGTGTTCAGGTGAACGTCACCACCAAGAATTTACCGATAACGACAGTGGAGTGGTTTTCACTACAGGTAAACAGCTGGCAAATGTGACAAAAATTCCAAAATCTCGTAGAGAAAAGTTCCTACGACAAATAAAAGCACAAGAAAAGTTAAAAGAAAAATTGGAAGTGAGACGTAAAAAACAGGAACTAAAGAGAATGATGAAAAACTCTAAAGAGAGGGAACAGTACAGTCAAATTGCAGAGGTAAGACAAAGGAAATTGGGTTATATTAGAACCCGTTATCAACAGGACAAGCGTTTTTGTGCCAAACAAAAGTCCTATTTTACACAACGTTGTCAGACGGATCATGAGTTTAAGAAGAAAAACCTTTCCCGTTTCTCACGTCGTTATAGGACAGATGAGTGTTTTACGATGAGACGACGCGCTTACATCACAGAACGTTACCGTGACAATGTTGGGTTTCGAAACAGGCAGCGCTCTTACATGACACGCCGTTATTTAAACAACCCTGAATTCCGATTAAAACATCAGGAAATCATGAGGCGCATAATGGCAAAAAAATGTGATTCACTGAAGACCAAAACAATGCGCAGAGTAAGTACGCTTTTGAAAAAATACTAAGTCATAAACCGACTATGTAGGGAGCGAAATGACTGTGTGCTCATGAAAGCTGTTGAGGTATTCAAACCCCAAATTAAGAATGGCCCCACATTTGTCTGCACTGTTTGCCACAGAGCATTGTTTCCGAACCAAGTACGCGCTTGTCAACGTAGATTTTATAAGAAAAACAGACATGTTGTTGCAAGTTGTCTCACGGGACAATTTGTCCATATCTGTGATGATGAATGTCAGGCCTCGTGCAGCGTACCAGCTGAAAGAAAACTGGAGTGGATATGTCACACTTGCTATAGTCACCTCAAAGATGGTAAAATGCCTGCACTTGCTGTTGCGAACAATCTCACACTCTCTGATATTCCAAAGGAACTGTGTGGATTGAACATACTGGAGAGACACCTCATTTCCAAATGCATATCATTTGCCAAAATTGTACCTCTTCCCAAAGGTCAACAACGAGCCATTCGTGGAAATGTGGTGTGCGTGCCATCGGAAGTACAAGAGACGGTCAATGTCTTGCCCAGACTAAGAAGTAAGTCACAGATGTTGAGAGTGAAACTGAAGAGACGGCTTTGCTACAAAGGCCATCAGTTTTTTCAAACTGTCACTTGGTCTAAGCTAATGAGCGCTCTGATGAAACTGAAACAAGTCCATCCACAGTACAGAGACATAACCATTCGCGACGATGCGGACCTTTGCGACCCAACCCTCACTGACGATGAGAGCAGCTCCGATGAAGCGCAAATGAGCGACAGTGAGTACAATGAGGAAGCTCTGGAGGAGATGTACAGATTTGAAAGTGATGCTCTGTGTGGGATGAACAGTGACTCTCAACATGACAACAGTGGTAACAAACAGCAACAAGAAAATTCGGAAGACGGTGATCAACCAAATGGTGGAGTGATACTTGAATCATGTCTCCAACCCAATGATGTGGCAGAGGAAATTATGAGTTTTACAGAGGGCATTTATTGTGTTGCTCCTGCAGAAAGAAACAACCCAGTAAGTTTTTTCAAGACTCCCAAGCTTGAGGCCATGGCTTTTCCGGTGCAGTTTCCCACTGGTCAGAACACCCTCGATGAAGAGAGAGCAATAAAACTCACACCAAGCAAATATTTCAAAACCCGTCTGTGTTGCGTGGATGAACGCTTTGCTCGAGATACCAACTACTTGTTCTTTGCCCAGTTTGTGACTGAAATTTACCAGGCAACGTCGAGCATGACAATACAGCTGCGCAAAGGTAAGCCTTTTACCAGGGATGGTCGAAGGATAAACAATGCCATGCTTCAGGACAAACGTGAAGTTGAGAAACTGGTGCGCAGCAAAGATGCTGTCCGATTCATGACACCGCTGAGAGGTACGCCGGCCTATTGGGAGAAAACCACCAAAGATCTTTTTGCTATGATCCGGCAGCTGGGCACACCCACGTTCTTTTGCACATTTTCTGCTGCCGAAATGCGTTGGGAAGAGGTCATCACCGCCATCAAAGCGCAACAAGGTGAAGTAGTGAATTTCGCCCAACTTGACTGGGCTACCAAGTGTGAGATCCTACGCAGCAATCCTGTGACGACGATGCGCATGTTTGACAAGCGTGTGGAAGCTCTGTTCAGAGATTTGATCCTCTCTCCGGCGCAACCGATTGGTGAGGTCGTCGACTACTTTTACCGACTGGAGTTTCAACACAGAGGAAGTCCTCACATTCATTGCCTCATATGGGTTCGAGGTGCCCCTGTATTTGAGGAAGCCACGGATGGAGCCATCCGTCATTTTGTGTCTCGCTACATCTCGGCCGAGCTGCCGGACCCGCAGAAGGAACCGGAATTGTACAAAAAGGTCACAGAGGTTCAGATGCACAGCAAAAGTCACTCCAAATCGTGCGTCAAACACCAAGGTGCAAATTGCCGCTTTGGATTCCCCAAACAACCGTGCGATGAAACAATGATCGTCAGACCTGCGCCCGTCGACGACGACAATCGAGATCAACGCAATGACGATCGGTTGGCGTCGAATGCCAAGCTTGTTCCCGTGCTAAATCTGCTGAATGAGCCTGAAACGGCATCCCTGACTTTGCCTCAGCTACTGGCTAAACGTAAGCTCACCGGTGACGAGTACATGAACTGTTTGCGCATGACGGCCTCGTCGAGTTCTGTCGTGCTTAAGCGAGAACCGAAAGACTGCTGGGTCAACAACTACAACCGCCATTTGCTTCTTGCCTGGGATGGAAACCTGGACATCCAATACATCCTGAATGCCTACTCTTGCATCGCATACATCTGCAGCTACATCAGCAAGGCTGAACACGGTCTGAGCCAATACCTGAAATCGGTCATTGAAAACTCCCGCTGCGCAAATGTCAACGAGAGCGATGAAATGAAGCAAATTATGCAAGCGTACTCCAAGAAAAGAGAAGTGAGTGCTCAGGAATGCGTCGCACGTGCGTGCGGCTTGCATATGAAACAGTCCTCCCGCATGGTGGTATTTGTACAAACGAGTGACAATGCGCTGAAAATGAGTTATCCTCTCTCGCTCCTTGAGGGCAAAACGCAGGAATCTCATGAAGTGTGGATGACTGGCCTGCCGGAAAAATACAAATCCAGACCTCAAACAGAGGAATTTGAAGTCATGTGCTTGGCTGATTTTGCATCAATGTGCAGAATTGTTTATGGCAAACAAGCCAAAGGTAAGAATGTTTTGCCTCTGCTGAACGACATGGGCTTTGTCCAGAAAAGAACAGAAAAACATGCGGTCATCAAACACTGCAAATACTCTGAACAAAAGAATCCGGAGGAATATTACTGCTCCTTGCTCAAGCTGTACCTGCCTCATCGTGCTGATTGCCAATTAAAATCTGAACGCTGTCCTTCCTATCAGTTGTTTCATGATAACGCCTGTGTACAGTTACCGTATAACGACTCTGTGGAGCGCGTGTGCCAAATTGTCAGAAGGAACAGAGAAAGGTATGAGAAATACAGTCGAGACATTGACAACGCCATCCAAGAGGTGGAGGAGAGTGGGCTCGTCATAAACGAATGGTGCCACCTGGCTCCCGAGAGTGAGTTGCAAAGACTCGAATGCGTTGAGGAAATGAACGCGAGAGATGAACCGAACGACAACGTGGAGGAAAATGTCCCGGACTATAACGTCAGGTCCAAAACAACGCAAATGTCCATCGTGACAGAGGCTGCAGCCATCGATCCCGCAGTGTTACGCGACATGTATCGTAACCTGAACCAAAAGCAAGCGTCCGTCTTCTACAAGGTCAGAGATTGGTGCATAAAACGTGCGTGTAGCTCAAAGCCCATTGAGCAGTTCTTCTACCACATCAACGGTGGCGCCGGGACCGGCAAATCGCATCTGATCAAGTGTATCCACGCAGAGGCTACCAAAATACTGCAGAGACTACCACGACTGGCTGAGGAGGCCGACATTTCCAAGCAAACGGTTGTTCTCGCAGCTTTCACTGGCACGGCGGCGTTCAACATTTCCGGGGCAACGTTTTATTGTCTACTCAAACTGCCGAGAAGTCTCAAACCCCCGTACCACGGGCTGGGCAATAAACTGGACGAAGTCAGAGCCGAGCTGTCCATCGCCGAAATACTCATCATCAATGAGATTTCCATGGTGTCGAAAGACGTGAATGCCAGGTTGAAACAAATCAAAGGAATTAATTTACCTTTCGGTGGCATGTCTGTTCTTGCTGTTGGAGATTTCTTTCAGCTCCCTCCCGTGAGACAGTCCAAACCTCTGTGCGTGTACGATCCTACGCGGCTGGACCACTGGCGTGACGACTTCAAAAAGATCACGCTCACCGCCATCATGAGGCAGAAAGACGATGTCGCCTTTGCCGAACTGCTGAACCGACTCCGCGTCAAAGAAAAGTCAGATGAACTGTCGGAAATGGACAGAGCTCTCCTTGCCACGAGGTACACTTCCCCAGAAATGTGTCCAAAGCATATTCTGCATGTTTTTGCCACCAATAAACAGGTGGATGGCCATAACTCTGCGATGCTGGAACTGTTTCATAAGGACATTGTGCAGATTGACGCGGATGACTACAAGAAAGACAAAGGAACTGGCAGAATGGCAAGGCAAGCTTCCCCTGTGCAAGGCGCTAAGAACGAGCTCCCGGACTCAATCAAAGTTGCCTTGGGTGCTCGTGTTATGATCACACGGAACGTTGATGTTCAATCAGGTCTGTGCAACGGGATGTTTGCAAAAGTTGTCAAATTGGTGAACTATCCAAATGAAGCCCGTGTCCAGACACTTGGGTTGGAACTCGATCATGTGAGTAACACAGCGCGTGCTGCTAACCCCGTGTACATTGACAGACTGGAGGAGAAGCTGAACAAGGCTGGAGTGACGCGCCGACAGTTTCCCATCAAGCTTGCTTTTGCCTGCACGATCCACAAGGTACAAGGCATGACAACGTCACAGGCTGCAGTTTTGCTGAAAGGTGTTTTCGAACACGGCATGGGGTACGTAGCTCTGAGTAGAGTGACTTCGCTCAGTGGTCTGCATATTCTGCATATGGATGAGAGAAGGCTTCATGCAAATCCACAAATCACTGCTGCTCTTGCTGAGATGGCAGAGGATTCTTTGACGAGCGTCATGCCCCTCCTTCACGTGATGCCGTCGGTAGATCGGGCAAATCACCTGGTTGTCGTCCATCACAACACCGAAGGGCTGTCTTGTCACGTGCAAGATATCGTGTCTCATCACGAACTGCTTTTCGCTGATGTTTTGTGCTTCACAGAGACACACCTCCAAGGATCAGTGGCCGATGGACGTGCTTGCTTGGAAGGCTACACGATGTTTTGCAGGAACCGAAGTGATTCTTACACAAACTGTCCTGACTTGGCTACAAAACGTGGTGGCGGCGTAGGTATTTGTGTCAAAAGTCACATCGCGGCCCAGGAAAAGAAATACGTTCAGGGTGTGACCGACATTGAATTTGTTGTGGTGATGTTGGGATCACCGGTGTTTGAGTGATGTTCCAGTTATTTATTTTCTTTCTGTGTGTTCGCAATTGTCATGGTGATTGTTCTGGTGTTTTTTTAACTCGGCTGTATGTATTTGTTTGTTCACGCTGATTTCTCCGACTGCCCGAAATTTTCCATATTCTCAGTTTATGTGTATATCTGTCATCTCAGGGACACGAAGAAAGAATCCGATCTGGCGAAAGCCCGTGCGGCTCTGGACTCAGAGGCCACAGAGCGTGAACGTCTGCAGGTGAAGTTGTCCAAGCTGAAGATTGATTTTGACGAGCTGGAAGCAAGGTGAGGCCCGCCCGGCCATTTTATCAAAAATATGCCAACAACAAAATGGATAGTGGATATTAGTGCTGACACAATTGCTTTGCTGCTGGGGCCACACCCCAAGGAAAATCCTCCTCGTGACTAATTGCAGCTCAATTGGACTTTCAGTTAACCATCCCATATGTGGGACTCACGATGGGATCACCGGTGTTTGAGTGATGTTCCAGTTATTTATTTTCTTTCTGTGTGTTCGCAATTGCCATGGTGATAATACTAGCCAACTTACATTGGCTCCCGGTCCATTTAAGATGTGACTTCAAGGTTCTTCTACTAACCTATAAATCGCTGCATGGCTTAGCGCCTTCATATCTCGTCGACCTAGTTGTTCCTTATGTTCCGTCTCGTAACCTTCGTTCGCAAAACGCTACCCTTTTAGCGACACCGAGGGCCAAGAAAATGTCTGCGGGCTCTAGAGCATTTTCTATTCGGGCTCCAGAGCTTTGGAATGCCCTACCAATGGATATTAGGACTGCTACCTCAGTAGAAACATTTAAGACACGTTTAAAGACACATTTCTATGACATGGCCTTTAACTAACCTGTAGTGGCCGATTCGGCTGGAGTTTGTTTTCTCTCCCTCTCCACCCCCTCCCTCCCCCCTCCCCGGCCGGGGAGGTGGTTAGGTGGCACCCATGCTGACAGCGGCTATCTGGATTCTCGTGGGCCAATTCAGGGTGGGGGAACTGCAGCTCAACCTCCTCGAAGACACTGCCAGGACAATTGAGGGCTCCTTCGGCAGCCCTCTGCTATGACATGGACATCCACTTTTTATTTAATTGATTTCATGTTGTACCATTTGTGCCCTCTCTGCATCCATTTCAACCTGGTGATCCTGAAACGGGGATCCTTCCATCTGTGGTCCCTTCTCAAGGTTTCTCATTTTCCCCTGGTAGGGGTTTTTAAGTTTTTCCTTGCCCTTTTGGGAGCTTAAGATCAGGGGATGCTTTGAGAATAATTGTCAATTTCTATGTGAAGCCCTTTGAGACTGCTTGTGATTTAGGGCTATACAAATAAACTTGACTTGACTTGATTGTTCTGGTGTTTTTTTAACTCAGCTGTATGTATTTGTTTGTTCACGCTGATTTCTCCGACTGCCCGAAATTTTCCATATTCTCAGTTTATGTGTATATCTGTCATCACAGGGACACGAAGAAAGAATCCAATCTGGCGAAAGCCCGTGCGGCTCTGGACTCAGAGGCCACAGAGCGTGAACGTCTGCAGGTGAAGTTGTCCAAGCTGAAGATTGATTTTGACGAGCTGGAAGCAAGGTGAGGCCCGCCCGGCCATTTTATCAAAAATATGCCAACAACAAAATGGATAGTGGATATTAGTGCTAACATAATTGCTTTGCTGCTGGGGCCACACCCCAAGGAAAATCCTCCTCGTGACTAATTGCAGCTCAATTGGACTTTCAGTTAACCATCCCATAGTCGCACATCAATATAAATAGCGCATTTGACTGCGTCGAGGGTTTAATACTGTTTTTGCTCAGGAAGTCGCATCACATTCAAATCCTTAAAGATGAGCTGGAGTTTGAAAAGAAGCTGCATTCCGCGGTCGGTAATTACCATCACTATCGCTTATTTAATTAATGAAAATAAAGCTGAGTCATTCTCACGTCTCACGTAGGACTTGCGCATGGTCCAAAGCCAGCACGAGTCTCGCATGGTGGAGTTGGAAGCCGGCCAAAAATTGAAAGATCTGGAGGAGGCTCTGTCTACAGAGAGGGAGCGGACCCAGAACAAGGAGGAGAGGTCTTTTTACAGCTTTAGAACATACCACAACGTTTGCTCTCATAGCAATTAATGTCTCCACGTTTGTCCCCAGGGTACGCCAAACCATGTCGGCCAGCAAAAAGAGGAAACGTCCGAAGGACAGCGAGGGTTTGAGCTCGGGCGGATGCAATGTGCCTCGTCCTAAAATCGCCCAGCAGGTCACTGTGGATGAGCAGCAGGTCACTGTGGATGAGCAGCAGGTCACTCTGGATGAGGTGGACTCGTACGGCAAATATGTCAGACTCCGCAATACAGTTGATGAGGTCAGTGGATGTGTCACAGGGGAACATCTTACGAAATTTGCACATTTTCCAGTAACGACTAACCTGTTGAGATCAATTTCAACTATTAGGATCAGAATTTGGGGAACTGGCAGGTGAAGCTCCAGATTGGATCTTCTGCTCCCATCGTATTCAAGTTTGCCGCAGAATTCATCCTGAAGGCCCACGAGAGTGTCACGGTAATCAATCTTATCTGGAAGATCTCAGATACAAGGTGCTCAATATTTCAATGACCTTTACATGCATCAGATCTGGGCGGCTGACGCTGGCCGAAACCACAATCCTCCCTCTGATCTAGTCTGGGAGACACAGTCCAACTGGGGACCCGTAGGCCAGGTCCACTTTACCTTGATCAACGCCAACGGAGAGGTGACACATCTTTCAAGCGACAAGAAGCAATATTTCTCTTTTGACGTCCGTTTTTCTTCTGGGAAATAAGGATGAGCAAAGCCACTGGCGCACGTTTGGAAGATGATGATGGAAATTCCACTTCCACCGTGGGATAGAGGAAATGGAATTTCGGTTTCTTGTGTGTCTTGACATATGAAGGGATTGACAATAAAGCAGACTTTGACTTTTGACATGGTCACATTATAAAAATATTGTATAACAATACAATTAAATGGGCTTTTTTTAATAAAATCTGCTCCGACCTGTTGTGAAATTTAATTGAAATAATTGAAATAAAATTGTTGTTCTTCAAAAATGATTGAATTTGTCTTTTTTCATTCTGTGTAATTACAGTCTGCTGTATGCACCAAAAAAGAAAAGAGTGTAATATCGGTTTCATCAGTATATAATTGAAACCGGAAGGTATTCGGAAATCCCTGCGGTCAGTAGAATATATAACGGCTGTGCAATGAGAAGTCAAGACATGTTCCACGAGAGCAGGCGGTCAAGGCAAGAGTAATCTCGACGCAACATGCCCAACATGTGTAAGTCAGTGATGAATGTTTCCTGAATTTTCTTCCTCTTTTGCCATTCATTCATGATTTTCTTCTGCTTCCGCATTAGACACGCAAATTCTCGCGGTGGGCTTGGTGGCTTTTCTAGTACTGCGAGCCAATGGCGCTCCGTTGACAGAAGCGACCACCGTCTTGCCATCAAGCGACACCTCAAGTGAGGAGGAAACGGCGCCCTCTGACCTGCTGACCTCTGCTCATGTTTGGGACTCGGTTCTGGGTACCGCTAAAGAACACCAGAAAGCTGTAAGTGGAAATTCAGAAAGCACCTTCATTGTCTTCTCCTGGCTGTAAAACATATCTGACTTGTGACTAATTTCAATATCAGTTTGATGATGAATTCCAAAACAATGTCAACTTTCATTTACTGGAGCACTACAAAGCACCTCAGTTTCCAGCAAACTGCCCCAGCTCCAACTTTAGCAAGGTAAGAACCAGAAATGGAAAACCACCAGAGGTGGGAGAAAATACAGACACTGACACTTTCCATAATTGTTTGCTAGCATCGGCTTGACTTTTATGCGTAGGTTGAATAGATATTTGTTTTTTAACTGACCTAAATATTCTTTTTTCCAGGAGGCTTGCCTGCACAGGCTGGCCCAAGGTCTGTCAACTTACATAATTCTTCTCAAGCACGTGGAGAAGGAATATCCCGGCAGTAAAATTCTGTCTGAGGCCAAACACTACTCTGAACTCTTGCTCTACAATATCAAACAAAAGGTTGGCCAGTGTGACAATTTAGGGATAGGAAATGAATTTTGCTGTTACTATAATACCTATTTTGACATTGTGTTGCTTACTCTTGTCCGGCAGATGAAAAAACCAGAAGAGGTCACAGGCCTGAGTAGCAATGAGGAAGAGAGCCTATTGAGGTCACTGTACCACCCCGATGCTTTCCACAGAAAGATGACGGCGCACAACATCCTGCGGAAGCTTTACATCTTCATTGTTGACGGCGAGAGGGCGCTGAGGCGCAAAGAACGGCGAAGGGGAAAACATGCCAAGGTCTTCGCCATGTTTAGTTTATTGCGGTAGTCACGTCCGCCACTGAAGCCCGTCGGAAATGTTGGGCAAAACATGAAGTGAATTAAGTTGTTGGCTCTGCACTGACGTGTTTTTGAATAACGCACTGAGTTTTTTAAATTTTTTATTCTGTAGATAATCTATTTATTGCTCATTCAAAAAAGCCATTGTGAATCTAAGACCTGATTTATTGCAAACAGTCGTATGAATTATTTAAAGAAGATATTTATTACATATTATTGTTTTTATACTTGAAGGCATGATAATTATATTTATTTTTTAAACGGAATGTATTTTTAAAACATGAATAAAACTATTTGCTTACTTGTGAATTGAACTGCTTGATTTATAACACTTTGGCAGGTGTCTTTTGAGAATTTCACTTATTAGATTGAACTACAGAAATCTCTTTTTCTGAGATTCAAAGACATCGTATATATATATATATATATATATATTTGCAAAACTGAAATATCGTAAGGCCACTTATGGGCTTTACTGTCAGACATTTATTGACAAAAACATGGAACAGACTTCAAGACAATGTCGTAACAATAACAAATAAATATCTCAGACCAAATTGACTTTCAGGTGGCCAACTCGTCGTGGTCTTCGGGTGGAGGTTGTTGATGCAGGTGCACGTCATCCTTCTTCAACCCCAAAGTAAACTGAAACGAAGCAAAAACAGCCAACGATACATATGTCATTGTTGTTTTTGACTTAATCTGTCATTTTTTTAAGGTTCTCTTTCTACATATTTACCAAACACAAGCGATACATTAACTGCAATACAAAAAAAGGGCACTACCTCAAATACAACTTAGAAAACAGTTTGACTGAAATGGTAGTCATTCAATAAATAAATATACGCACATTTTCTTTTTCAAATTGCAGCCTTTGCGGTTTTGAAAATTGCAGTTGATCACATTGCAACGTCGACTTGAATTCTATTCATCTCTCAGTTTTAATGCACAGACAGACACACGAGAGAAAACGCTGACACAGAAGCAGTGGATGATGCAAATCAGTGTTGCCGCAAGCAGACCTGTTGCTGAGATTGTCTCACTTGTTGAGACGAGCGACACTAGACGGTGTTCAGGTGAACGTCACCACCACGAATTTACCGATAACGACAGTGGAGTGGTTTTCACTACAGGTAAACAGCTGGCAAATGTGACAAAAATTCCAAAATCTCGTAGAGAAAAGTTCCTACGACAAATAAAAGCACAAGAAAAGTTAAAAGAAAAATTGGAAGTGAGACGTAAAAAACAGGAACTAAAGAGAATGATGAAAAACTCTAAAGAGAGGGAACAGTACAGTCAAATTGCAGAGGTAAGACAAAGGAAATTGGGTTATATTAGAACCCGTTATCAACAGGACAAGCGTTTTTGTGCCAAACAAAAGTCCTATTTTACACAACGTTGTCAGACGGATCATGAGTTTAAGAAGAAAAACCTTTCCCGTTTCTCACGTCGTTATAGGACAGATGAGTGTTTTACGATGAGACGACGCGCTTACATCACAGAACGTTACCGTGACGATGTTGGGTTTCGAAACAGGCAGCGCTCTTACATGACACGCCGTTATTTAAACAACCCTGAATTCCGATTAAAACATCAGGAAATCATGAGGCGCATAATGGCAAAAAAATCTGATTCACTGAAGACCAAAACAATGCGCAGAGTAAGTACGCTTTTGAAAAAATACTAAGTCATAAACCGACTATGTAGGGAGCGAAATGACTGTGTGCTCATGAAAGCTGTTGAGGTATTCAAAGCCCAAATTAAGAATGGCCCCACATTTGTCTGCACTGTTTGCCACAGAGCATTGTTTCCGAACCAAGTACGCGCTTGTCAACGTAGATTTTATAAGAAAAACAGACATGTTGTTGCAATTGTCTCACGGGACAATTTGTCCATATCTGTGATGATGAATGTCAGGCCTCGTGCAGCGTACCAGCTGAAAGAAAACTGGAGTGGATATGTCACACTTGCTATAGTCACCTCAAAGATGGTAAAATGCCTGCACTTGCTGTTGCGAACAATCTCACACTCTCTGATATTCCAAAGGAACTGTGTGGATTGAACATACTGGAGAGACACCTCATTTCCAAATGCATATCATTTGCCAAAATTGTACCTCTTCCCAAAGGTCAACAACGAGCCATTCGTGGAAATGTGGTGTGCGTGCCATCGGAAGTACAAGAGACGGTCAATGTCTTGCCCAGACTAAGAAGTAAGTCACAGATGTTGAGAGTGAAACTGAAGAGACGGCTTTGCTACAAAGGCCATCAGTTTTTTCAAACTGTCACTTGGTCTAAGCTAATGAGCGCTCTGATGAAACTGAAACAAGTCCATCCACAGTACAGAGACATAACCATTCGCGACGATGCGGACCTTTGCGACCCAACCCTCACTGACGATGAGAGCAGCTCCGATGAAGCGCAAATGAGCGACAGTGAGTACAATGAGGAAGCTCTGGAGGAGATGTACAGATTTGAAAGTGATGCTCTGTGTGGGATGAACAGTGACTCTCAACATGACAACAGTGGTAACAAACAGCAACAAGAAAATTCGGAAGACGGTGATCAACCAAATGGTGGAGTGAAACTTGAATCATGTCTCCAACCCAATGATGTGGCAGAGGAAATTATGAGTTTTACAGAGGGCATTTATTGTGTTGCTCCTGCAGAAAGAAACAACCCAGTAAGTTTTTTCAAGACTCCCAAGCTTGAGGCCATGGCTTTTCCGGTGCAGTTTCCCACTGGTCAGAACACCCTCGATGAAGAGAGAGCAATAAAACTCACACCAAGCAAATATTTCCAAACCCGTCTGTGTTGCGTGGATGAACGCTTTGCTCGAGATACCAACTACTTGTTCTTTGCCCAGTTTGTGACTGAAATTTACCAGGCAACGTCGAGCATGACAATACAGCTGCGCAAAGGTAAGCCTTTTACCAGGGATGGTCGAAGGATAAACAATGCCATGCTTCAGGACAAACGTGAAGTTGAGAAACTGGTGCGCAGCAAAGATGCTGTCCGATTCATGACACCGCTGAGAGGTACGCCGGCCTATTGGGAGAAAACCACCAAAGATCTTTTTGCTATGATCCGGCAGCTGGGCACACCCACGTTCTTTTGCACATTTTCTGCTGCCGAAATGCGTTGGGAAGAGGTCATCACCGCCATCAAAGCGCAACAAGGTGAAGTAGTGAATTTCGCCCAACTTGACTGGGCTACCAAGTGTGAGATCCTACGCAGCAATCCTGTGACGACGATGCGCATGTTTGACAAGCGTGTGGAAGCTCTGTTCAGAGATTTGATCCTCTCTCCGGCGCAACCGATTGGTGAGGTCGTCGACTACTTTTACCGACTGGAGTTTCAACACAGAGGAAGTTCTCACATTCATTGCCTCATATGGGTTCGAGGTGCCCCTGTATTTGAGGAAGCCACGGATGGAGCCATCTGTCATTTTGTGTCTCGCTACATCTCGGCCGAGCTGCCGGACCCGCAAAAGGAACCGGAATTGTACAAAAAGGTCACAGAGGTTCAGATGCACAGCAAAAGTCACTCCAAATCGTGCGTCAAACACCAAGGTGCAAATTGCCGCTTTGGATTCCCCAAACAACCGTGCGATGAAACAATGATCGTCAGACCTGCGCCCGTCGACGACGACAATCGAGATCAACGCAATGACGATCGGTTGGCGTCGAATGCCAAGCTTGTTCCCGTGCTAAATCTGCTGAATGAGCCTGAAACGGCATCCCTGACTTTGCCTCAGCTACTGGCTAAACGTAAGCTCACCGGTGACGAGTACATGAACTGTTTGCGCATGACGGCCTCGTCGAGTTCTGTCGTGCTTAAGCGAGAACCGAAAGACTGCTGGGTCAACAACTACAACCGCCATTTGCTTCTTGCCTGGGATGGAAACCTGGACATCCAATACATCCTGAATGCCTACTCTTGCATCGCATACATCTGCAGCTACATCAGCAAGGCTGAACACGGTCTGAGCCAATACCTGAAATCGGTCATTGAAAACTCCCGCTGCGCAAATGTCAACGAGAGCGATGAAATGAAGCAAATTATGCAAGCGTACTCCAAGAAAAGAGAAGTGAGTGCTCAGGAATGCGTCGCACGTGCGTGCGGCTTGCATATGAAACAGTCCTCCCGCATGGTGGTGGTATTTGTACAAACGAGTGACAATGCGCTGAAAATGAGTTATCCTCTCTCGCTCCTTGAGGGCAAAACGCAGGAATCTCATGAAGTGTGGATGACTGGCCTGCCGGAAAAATACAAATCCAGACCTCAAACAGAGGAATTTGAAGTCATGTGCTTGGCTGATTTTGCATCAATGTGCAGAATTGTTTATGGCAAACAAGCCAAAGGTAAGAATGTTTTGCCTCTGCTGAACGACATGGGCTTTGTCCAGAAAAGAACAGAAAAACATGCGGTCATCAAATACTGCAAATACTCTGAACAAAAGAATCCGGAGGAATATTACTGCTCCTTGCTCAAGCTGTACCTGCCTCATCGTGCTGATTGCCAATTAAAATCTGAACGCTGTCCTTCCTATCAGTTGTTTCATGATAACGCCTGTGTACAGTTACCGTATAACGACTCTGTGGAGCGCGTGTGCCAAATTGTCAGAAGGAACAGAGAAAGGTATGAGAAATACAGTCGAGACATTGACAACGCCGTCCAAGAGGTGGAGGAGAGTGGGCTCGTCATAAACGAATGGTGCCACCTGGCTCCCGAGAGTGAGTTGCAAAGACTCGAATGCGTTGAGGAAATGAACGCGAGAGATGAACCGAACGACAACGTGGAGGAAAATGTCCCGGACTATAACGTCAGGTCCAAAACAACGCAAATGTCCATCGTGACAGAGGCTGCAGCCATCGATCCCGCAGTGTTACGCGACATGTATCGTAACCTGAACCAAAAGCAAGCGTCCGTCTTCTACAAGGTCAGAGATTGGTGCATAAAACGTGTGTGTAGCTCAAAGCCCATTGAGCAGTTCTTCTACCACATCAACGGTGGCGCCGGGACCGGCAAATCGCATCTGATCAAGTGTATCCACGCAGAGGCTACCAAAATACTGCAGAGACTACCACGACTGGCTGAGGAGGCCAACATTTCCAAGCAAACGGTTGTTCTCGCAGCTTTCACTGGCACGGCGGCGTTCAACATTTCCGGGGCAACGTTGCATTGTCTACTCAAACTGCCGAGAAGTCTCAAACCCCCGTACCACGGGCTGGGCAATAAACTGGACGAAGTCAGAGCCGAGCTGTCCATCGCCGAAATACTCATCATCGATGAGATTTCCATGGTGTCGAAAGACCTCTTTGCCACGTGAATGCCAGGTTGAAACAAATCAAAGGAATTAATTTACCTTTCGGTGGCATGTCTGTTCTTGCTGTTGGAGATTTCTTTCAGCTCCCTCCCGTGAGACAGTCCAAACCTCTGTGCGTGTACGATCCTACGCGGCTGGACCACTGGCGTGACGACTTCAAAAAGATCACGCTCACCGCCATCATGAGGCAGAAAGACGATGTCGCCTTTGCCGAACTGCTGAACCGACTCCGCGTCAAAGAAAAGTCAGATGAACTGTCGGAAATGGACAGAGCTCTCCTTGCCACGAGGTACACTTCCCCAGAAATGTGCCCTCTCTGCATCCATTTCAACCTGGTGATCCTGAAAGGGGGATCCTTCCATCTGTGGTCCCTTCTCAAGGTTTCTCATTTTCCCCTGGTAGGGGTTTTTAAGTTTTTCCTTGCCCTTTTGGGAGCTTAAGATCAGGGGATGCTTTGAGAATAATTGTCAATTTCTGTCTATGTGAAGCCCTTTGAGACTGCTTGTGATTTAGGGCTATACAAATAAACTTGACTTGACTTGATTGTTCTGGTGTTTTTTTAACTCGGCTGTATGTATTTGTTTGTTCACGCTGATTTCTCCGACTGCCCGAAATTTTCCATATTCTCAGTGTATGTGTATATCTGTCATCACAGGGACACGAAGAAAGAATCCAATCTGGCGAAAGCCCGTGCGGCTCTGGACTCAGAGGCCACAGAGCGTGAACGTCTGCAGGTGAAGTTGTCCAAGCTGAAGATTGATTTTGACGAGCTGGAAGCAAGGTGAGGCCCGCCCGGCCATTTTATCAAAAATATGCCAACAACAAAATGGATAGTGGATATTAGTGCTGACATAATTGCTTTGCTGCTGGGGCCACACCCCAAGGAAAATCCTCCTCGTGACTAATTGCAGCTCAATTGGACTTTCAGTTAACCATCCCATAGTCGCACATCAATATAAATAGCGCATTTGACTGCGTCGAGGGTTTAATACTGTTTTTGCTCAGGAAGTCGCATCACATTCAAACCCTTAAAGATGAGCTGGAGTTTGAAAAGAAGCTGCATTCCGCGGTCGGTAATTACCATCACTATCGCTTATTTAATTAATGAAAATAAAGCTGAGTCATTCTCACGTCTCACGTAGGACTTGCGCATGGTCCAAAGCCAGCACGAGTCTCGCATGGTGGAGTTGGAAGCCGGCCAAAAAGTGAAAGATCTGGAGGAGGCTCTGTCTACAGAGAGGGAGCGGACCCAGAACAAGGAGGAGAGGTCTTTTTACAGCTTTAGAACATACCACAACGTTTGCTCTCATAGCAATTAATGTCTCCACGTTTGTCCCCAGGGTACGCCAAACCATGTCGGCCAGCAAAAAGAGGAAACGTCCGAAGGACAGCGAGGGTTTGAGCTCGGGCGGATGCAATGTGCCTCGTCCTAAAATCGCCCAGCAGGTCACTGTGGATGAGCAGCAGGTCACTGTGGATGAGCAGCAGGTCACTCTGGATGAGGTGGACTCGTACGGCAAATATGTCAGACTCCGCAATACAGTTGATGAGGTCAGTGGATGTGTCACAGGGGAACATCTTACGAAATTTGCACATTTTCCAGTAACGACTAACCTGTTGAGATCAATTTCAACTATTAGGATCAGAATTTGGGGAACTGGCAGGTGAAGCTCCAGATTGGATCTTCTGCTCCCATCGTATTCAAGTTTGCCGCAGAATTCATCCTGAAGGCCCACGAGAGTGTCACGGTAATCAATCTTATCTGGAAGATCTCAGATACAAGGTGCTCAATATTTCAATGACCTTTACACCGTGTTCCAAATTATTATGCAAGTGACATTTATCTCAGATTTTCCTAAATAGTCGATGCAAAATGAGTCAGCATAATTTTCAAGTCATCAACCATTATTTTGATGAATTCTAATTTTATTGAACAAACCTCCGAATGATCACAGAATTTTTAAAAAATAAAAAACTTAAAATGCACTGTTCCACATTATTACGCACAACAGAGTTTTATAACATTTTATAGGTTTTTATGAACTGAAATGCCCATCTTAAGAATTTACAGCATTAGGAGGTCATATTTACTGAAATCAAAAGCTATTTCAAAGAAAAGACAAACAAGTTACATTTTAACATAGGACCCTTTATTTCAATAAAAAACAAAGTTACATTTTAACATAGGACCCTTTGTTCAACAGCAGCTTCACGATTCTTCCATCCACTGAACTTGTGAGTTTTTGTACAGTTTCTGGTTGAATTTCTTGGCAGGATCTAAGAATAGCCTGCCAGAGCTGCTCTTTGGAATTGAACTGCCTCCCACCTTCGTAGATTTTCTGCTTGACGATGCTCCACAAGTTTTCAATAGGATTGAGGTCAGGGGAGCATGGGGGCCACACCATCAGTTTCTCTCCCTTTATTCCCATAGATGCCAAAGACGTTGACGTATTTCTTGCAGCATGGGATGGTGCATTGTCATGCATGAAGATGATCTTTTGACGGAAAGCACGGTTCTTCCTGTTGTACCATGGACAGAAGTGTTGAGTCAGAAATTCCACGTAGTTAACAGACGTAATTTTGACGCCTTCAGGGACCCTAAAGGGGCCAAGCAGCTCTCTCCCCATGATTCCGGCCCAAAACATCACTCCGCCACCTCCCTGCTGACGCCGCAGCCTTGTTGGGCTATCGTGGCCGTCCACCAACCATCCACGACTCCATCCATCTGTAAAGTCAAGTCAAATCAAGTTTATTTGTATAGCCCTAAATCACAAGCAGTCTCAAAGGGCTTCACATAGACAGAAATTGACAATTATTCTCAAAGCATCCCCTGAGCTCTCAAAAGTGCAAGGAAAAACTTAAAAAACCCTACCTGGCCCATCCAAGGTGGCACGGCACTCGTCGGTGAACAGGACTGTCTGAAAATTTGTCTTCATGTAAGTCTGGGCCCACTGCAGCCGTTTCTGCTTGTTCGCGTTGTTCAGGGGTGGCCGAATGGAGGGTTTCCGCACAACTGCAAGCCTCTGGAGGATCCTGCACCTCGTCGTTCGTGGGACTTCACTGGCACCAGCAGCGTCGAATATTTGTTTGCTCGTCTTTAGTGGCATGCTTGCAGCCGCCCTCTTGATTCGATTTGTTTGTCTTGCAGAAACCTTCCTTGTCGTGCCTTTGTCTGCACGAACGCGCGTTTGCTCCGAATCAGCGACGAATTTCTTCAAAGTTCGATGGTCGCGCTTAAGCTTTCGTGCAATATCGAATGTCTGCATACCTTGTCCAAGGCATCGAACGATTTCACGCTTCTCGACAGCAGAGAGATCCTTTTTCCTCCCCATGGTTGAACGAAATGGCCGAACGCTTAAAAACGCGGAACTTAAATAGACTTGTTAATTACTACAATTGCGCTCACCTGGCAGACTACCATGGACTGTACCATGACTGAGGGTGATTTCAGTACTTGAAAAACAAAAAATGTAATCTTTATGACACTTAAATACATTTTGCATAATAATTTGGAACACGGGACCGTGTTCCAAATTATTATGCAAAGGATATTTATCTCAGATTTTCCTAAATAGCTTCCTTGAAATGTTACCCGGCTTTTGAGCTCTCCTGCCGGGCGTGGGTTTGCGTCAGCGCCCGGTAACATTATGGAAGCTAAAAGAAAGAAAAAAGAAACAAATCTAAGTGCGATTGCTGGTGTCTAAATACATTTTGCATAATAATTTGGAACACGGGACCGTGTTCCAAATTATTATGCAAGTGATATTTATCTCAGATTTTCCTAAATAGCTTTACTCGTCGTGCCGACCGGAGGGAGGCCACTCCCCGCCGCAGCTGAACAGTCATCCCGGCCTAGTGGAGGTCTGCGCAGGGGGGGTCTTCCTTGAAATGTTACCCGGCTTTTGAGCTCTCCTGCCGGGCGTGGGTTTGCGTCAGCGCCCGGTAACATTATGGAAGCTAAAAGAAAGAAAAAAGAAACAAATCTAAGAGCAAGTGCTGGTGTATTTACTCGTCGTGTCCACCGGAGGGAGGCAACTCCCCGCCGCAGCTGCAGAGGCAGCTTTGAAAAGTCATCCCGGCCTAGTGGAGGTCTGCGCAGGGGGGGTCTTCCTTGAAATGTTACCCGGCTTTTGAGCTCTCCTGTCCGGCGTGGGTTTGCGTCAGCGGCCGGTGTCATTTACTCGTCGTGCCGACCGGAGGGAGGCCACTCCCCGCCGCAGCTGAACAGTCATCCCGGCCTAGTGGAGGTCTGCGCAGGGGGGGTCTTCCTTGAAATGTTACCCGGCTTTTGAGCTCTCCTGCCGGGCGTGGGTTTGCGTCAGCGCCCGGTAACATTATGGAAGCTAAAAGAAAGAAAAAAGAAACAAATCTAAGTGCGATTGCTGGTGTCTAAATACATTTTGCATAATAATTTGGAACACGGGACCGTGTTCCAAATTATTATGCAAGTGATATTTATCTCAGATTTTCCTAAATAGCTTTACTCGTCGTGCCGACCGGAGGGAGGCCACTCCCCGCCGCAGCTGAACAGTCATCCCGGCCTAGTGGAGGTCTGCGCAGGGGGGGTCTTCCTTGAAATGTTACCCGGCTTTTGAGCTCTCCTGCCGGGCGTGGGTTTGCGTCAGCGCCCGGTAACATTATGGAAGCTAAAAGAAAGAAAAAAGAAACAAATCTAAGAGCAAGTGCTGGTGTATTTACTCGTCGTGTCCACCGGAGGGAGGCAACTCCCCGCCGCAGCTGCAGAGGCAGCTTTGAAAAGTCATCCCGGCCTAGTGGAGGTCTGCGCAGGGGGGGTCTTCCTTGAAATGTTACCCGGCTTTTGAGCTCTCCTGTCCGGCGTGGGTTTGCGTCAGCGGCCGGTGTCATTTACTCGTCGTGCCGACCGGAGGGAGGCCACTCCCCGCCGCAGCTGAACAGTCATCCCGGCCTAGTGGAGGTCTGCGCAGGGGGGGTCTTCCTTGAAATGTTACCCGGCTTTTGAGCTCTCCTGTCCGGCGTGGGTTTGCGTCAGCGGCCGGTGTCATTTACTCGTCGTGCCGACCGGAGGGAGGCCACTCCCCGCCACAGCTGAACAGTCATCCCGGCCTAGTGGAGGTCTGCGCAGGGGGGGTCTTCCTTGAAATGTTACCCGGCTTTTGAGCTCTCCTGTCCGGCGTGGGTTTGCGTCAGCGGCCGGTGTCATTTACTCGTCGTGCCGACCGGAGGGAGGCCACTCCCCGCCACAGCTGAACAGTCATCCCGGCCTAGTGGAGGTCTGCGCAGGGGGGGTCTTCCTTGAAATGTTACCCGGCTTTTGAGCTCTCCTGTCCGGCGTGGGTTTGCGTCAGCGGCCGGTGTCATTTACTCGTCGTGCCGACCGGAGGGAGGCCACTCCCCGCCACAGCTGAACAGTCATCCCGGCCTAGTGGAGGTCTGCGCAGGGGGGGTCTTCCTTGAAATGTTACCCGGCTTTTGAGCTCTCCTGTCCGGCGTGGGTTTGCGTCAGCGGCCGGTGTCATTTACTCGTCGTGCCGACCGGAGGGAGGCCACTCCCCGCCACAGCTGAACAGTCATCCCGGCCTAGTGGAGGTCTGCGCAGGGGGGGTCTTCCTTGAAATGTTACCCGGCTTTTGAGCTCTCCTGTCCGGCGTGGGTTTGCGTCAGCGGCCGGTGTCATTTACTCGTCGTGCCGACCGGAGGGAGGCCACTCCCCGCCACAGCTGAACAGTCATCCCGGCCTAGTGGAGGTCTGCGCAGGGGGGGTCTTCCTTGAAATGTTACCCGGCTTTTGAGCTCTCCTGTCCGGCGTGGGTTTGCGTCAGCGGCCGGTGTCATTTACTCGTCGTGCCGACCGGAGGGAGGCCACTCCCCGCCACAGCTGAACAGTCATCCCGGCCTAGTGGAGGTCTGCGCAGGGGGGGTCTTCCTTGAAATGTTACCCGGCTTTTGAGCTCTCCTGTCCGGCGTGGGTTTGCGTCAGCGGCCGGTGTCATTTACTCGTCGTGCCGACCGGAGGGAGGCCACTCCCCGCCACAGCTGAACAGTCATCCCGGCCTAGTGGAGGTCTGCGCAGGGGGGGTCTTCCTTGAAATGTTACCCGGCTTTTGAGCTCTCCTGTCCGGCGTGGGTTTGCGTCAGCGGCCGGTGTCATTTACTCGTCGTGCCGACCGGAGGGAGGCCACTCCCCGCCACAGCTGAACAGTCATCCCGGCCTAGTGGAGGTCTGCGCAGGGGGGGTCTTCCTTGAAATGTTACCCGGCTTTTGAGCTCTCCTGTCCGGCGTGGGTTTGCGTCAGCGGCCGGTGTCATTTACTCGTCGTGCCGACCGGAGGGAGGCCACTCCCCGCCACAGCTGAACAGTCATCCCGGCCTAGTGGAGGTCTGCGCAGGGGGGGTCTTCCTTGAAATGTTACCCGGCTTTTGAGCTCTCCTGTCCGGCGTGGGTTTGCGTCAGCGGCCGGTGTCATTTACTCGTCGTGCCGACCGGAGGGAGGCCACTCCCCGCCACAGCTGAACAGTCATCCCGGCCTAGTGGAGGTCTGCGCAGGGGGGGTCTTCCTTGAAATGTTACCCGGCTTTTGAGCTCTCCTGTCCGGCGTGGGTTTGCGTCAGCGGCCGGTGTCATTTACTCGTCGTGCCGACCGGAGGGAGGCCACTCCCCGCCGCAGCTGAACAGTCATCCCGGCCTAGTGGAGGTCTGCGCAGGGGGGGTCTTCCTTGAAATGTTACCCGGCTTTTGAGCTCTCCTGTCCGGCGTGGGTTTGCGTCAGCGGCCGGTGTCATTTACTCGTCGTGCCGACCGGAGGGAGGCCACTCACCGCCACAGCTGAACAGTCATCCCGGCCTAGTGGAGGTCTGCGCAGGGGGGGTCTTCCTTGAAATGTTACCCGGCTTTTGAGCTCTCCTGTCCGGCGTGGGTTTGCGTCAGCGGCCGGTGTCATTTACTCGTCGTGCCGACCGGAGGGAGGCCACTCCCCGCCACAGCTGAACAGTCATCCCGGCCTAGTGGAGGTCTGCGCAGGGGGGGTCTTCCTTGAAATGTTACCCGGCTTTTGAGCTCTCCTGTCCGGCGTGGGTTTGCGTCAGCGGCCGGTGTCATTTACTCGTCGTGCCGACCGGAGGGAGGCCACTCCCCGCCACAGCTGAACAGTCATCCCGGCCTAGTGGAGGTCTGCGCAGGGGGGGTCTTCCTTGAAATGTTACCCGGCTTTTGAGCTCTCCTGTCCGGCGTGGGTTTGCGTCAGCGGCCGGTGTCATTTACTCGTCGTGCCGACCGGAGGGAGGCCACTCCCCGCCACAGCTGAACAGTCATCCCGGCCTAGTGGAGGTCTGCGCAGGGGGGGTCTTCCTTGAAATGTTACCCGGCTTTTGAGCTCTCCTGTCCGGCGTGGGTTTGCGTCAGCGGCCGGTGTCATTTACTCGTCGTGCCGACCGGAGGGAGGCCACTCCCCGCCACAGCTGAACAGTCATCCCGGCCTAGTGGAGGTCTGCGCAGGGGGGGTCTTCCTTGAAATGTTACCCGGCTTTTGAGCTCTCCTGTCCGGCGTGGGTTTGCGTCAGCGGCCGGTGTCATTTACTCGTCGTGCCGACCGGAGGGAGGCCACTCCCCGCCACAGCTGAACAGTCATCCCGGCCTAGTGGAGGTCTGCGCAGGGGGGGTCTTCCTTGAAATGTTACCCGGCTTTTGAGCTCTCCTGTCCGGCGTGGGTTTGCGTCAGCGGCCGGTGTCATTTACTCGTCGTGCCGACCGGAGGGAGGCCACTCCCCGCCACAGCTGAACAGTCATCCCGGCCTAGTGGAGGTCTGCGCAGGGGGGGTCTTCCTTGAAATGTTACCCGGCTTTTGAGCTCTCCTGTCCGGCGTGGGTTTGCGTCAGCGGCCGGTGTCATTTACTCGTCGTGCCGACCGGAGGGAGGCCACTCCCCGCCACAGCTGAACAGTCATCCCGGCCTAGTGGAGGTCTGCGCAGGGGGGGTCTTCCTTGAAATGTTACCCGGCTTTTGAGCTCTCCTGTCCGGCGTGGGTTTGCGTCAGCGGCCGGTGTCATTTACTCGTCGTGCCGACCGGAGGGAGGCCACTCCCCGCCACAGCTGAACAGTCATCCCGGCCTAGTGGAGGTCTGCGCAGGGGGGGTCTTCCTTGAAATGTTACCCGGCTTTTGAGCTCTCCTGTCCGGCGTGGGTTTGCGTCAGCGGCCGGTGTCATTTACTCGTCGTGCCGACCGGAGGGAGGCCACTCCCCGCCACAGCTGAACAGTCATCCCGGCCTAGTGGAGGTCTGCGCAGGGGGGGTCTTCCTTGAAATGTTACCCGGCTTTTGAGCTCTCCTGTCCGGCGTTGGTTTGCGTCAGCGGCCGGTGTCATTTACTCGTCGTGCCGACCGGAGGGAGGCCACTCCCCGCCACAGCTGAACAGTCATCCCGGCCTAGTGGAGGTCTGCGCAGGGGGGGTCTTCCTTGAAATGTTACCCGGCTTTTGAGCTCTCCTGTCCGGCGTGGGTTTGCGTCAGCGGCCGGTGTCATTTACTCGTCGTGCCGACCGGAGGGAGGCCACTCCCCGCCACAGCTGAACAGTCATCCCGGCCTAGTGGAGGTCTGCGCAGGGGGGGTCTTCCTTGAAATGTTACCCGGCTTTTGAGCTCTCCTGTCCGGCGTGGGTTTGCGTCAGCGGCCGGTGTCATTTACTCGTCGTGCCGACCGGAGGGAGGCCACTCCCCGCCACAGCTGAACAGTCATCCCGGCCTAGTGGAGGTCTGCGCAGGGGGGGTCTTCCTTGAAATGTTACCCGGCTTTTGAGCTCTCCTGTCCGGCGTGGGTTTGCGTCAGCGGCCGGTGTCATTTACTCGTCGTGTCCACCGGAGGGAGGCCACTCCCCGCCGCAGCTGCAGCGGCAGCTTTGAAACGTCATCCCGGCCCCCTGGAACTGTGCGCGGGGGGGGCGATGCGTCCCGTGCGAGGTACCAGGTCGCGCTGCGCCGTCTGCCTGGCCGCTTTGGGCCCGCTGGAAGTCTATTAAAGCTCCGCGATCTCCGCCTCGGTGCTTAAAAAGCGTCCATCCGCTCTCCTGGAGCTTCTTTCGGTCATCTCGTCCGCGTGCACGGCCTGCCGGTGGCACCGGCTGGAGCTCCGCAAAAAGCTCCATTTCTGTTAAAAATGCTTAGCCGCGTCCCTGGAAGCCCAATCGGGCGTAGAAAGTGAGGGGGAAGGCCCCCAAAGCACCGGCTGGAAGTCCCAAAAAAGCTCCATGATTGGTCAATAATGCTTAGCCGCCTCCCTGGAAGCCTAATCGGGCATAAAAAGCTAGGCGGAACGGCCCCAAAGCTCCACACGGAAGTCCCAAAAAAGCTCCATGATTGGTCAATAATGCTTAGCCGCCTCCCTGGAAGCCTAAGCGGGCATAAAAAGCTAGGCGGAACGGCCCCAAAGCTCCACACGGAAGTCCCAAAAAAGCTCCATGATTGGTCAATAATGCTTAGCCGCCTCCCTGGAAGCCTAATCGGGCATAAAAAGTTAGGCGGAACGGCCCCAAAGCTCCACACGGAAGTCCCAAAAAAGCTCCATGATTGGTCAATAATGCTTAGCCGCCTCCCTGGAAGCCTAATCGGGCATAAAAAGTTAGGCGGAACGGCTCCAAAGCTCCACACGGAAGTCCCAAAAAAGCTCCATGATTGGTCAATAATGCTTAGCCGCCTCCCTGGAAGCCTAATCGGGCATAAAAAGTTAGGCGGAACGGCCCCAAAGCTCCACACGGAAGTCCGAAAAAAGCTCAAAAATTTTCTAAGTGCCAACGGCTCATTCGCCGTAATGTGTCCGCTCCGCGCTGGTTCCCCGGTCGGCCGCGAATAGCGCAAAATCAGCCTCACGGAAGTTCGAAAAAAGCTCAAAAATTTTCTAAGTGCCAACGGCTCATTCGCCGTAATGTGTCCGCTCCGCGCTGGTTCCCCGGTCGGCCGCGAATAGCGCAAAATCAGCCTCACGGAAGTTCGAAAAAAGCTCAAAAATTTTCTAAGTGCCAACGGCTCATTCGCCGTAATGTGTCCGCTCCGCGCTGGTTCCCCGGTCGGCCGCGAATAGCGCAAAATCAGCCTCACGGAAGTTCGAAAAAAGCTCAAAAATTTTCTAAGTGCCAACGGCTCATTCGCCGTAATGTGTCCGCTCCGCGCTGGTTCCCCGGTCGGCCGCGAATAGCGCAAAATCAGCCTCACGGAAGTTCGAAAAAAGCTCAAAAATTTTCTAAGTGCCAACGGCTCATTCGCCGTAATGTGTCCGCTCCGCGCTGGTTCCCCGGTCGGCCGCGAATAGCGCAAAAATCAGCCTAAGTGCAGTACCAACCTTGGCGTGTTGGTGCGCCAGAGTACGATGAGTTGGTCCCCCTAGTCACTGTACTCATTACCTTTACCCCCTAATCGCAAAATATAGTCAGAACGTATATGCAGAAGACTATTTTTTTCTTTTTTAAAATTTTCTAAGTGCCAGCGGATGCTGGCACACGAACTGTCCGAGCTACGACGGTTCTCCGGTCGGACAGCGAGGGTGAAAAAGCGGTCCTAAAATCACCGAGGGCTGCCGCACAAGTTGTCCGAGTGGCGACGGTTCCCCGGTCGGCCACGAATGTCGAAAATTCGGCCTCTCCACCACGGAGGTCGGTGAGAATTTCAGAATATTTTCTAAGTGCCAACGGCTCTTGCGCCGTAAAGTGTCCGCTTTGCCTGGTTCCCTCGGTCGGCCACAAATAGCGAAAAATCAGCCTCTCCTTCTGGAGCTCGCCTAAGTGCCAACGGCTCTTGCGCCGTAATGTGTCCGCTTTGTCTGGTTCCCTCGGTCGGCCACAAACGGCGAAAAATCAGCCTCTCCTTCTGGAGCTCGTGCCAACTTTGGCGAATATTTTCTAAGTGCCAACGGCTCTTGCGCCGTAAAGTGTCCGCTTTGCCTGGTTCCCTCGGTCGGCCACAAATAGCGAAAAATCAGCCTCTCCTTCTGGAGCTCGCCTAAGTGCCAACGGCTCTTGCGCCGTAATGTGTCCGCTTTGTCTGGTTCCCTCGGTCGGCCACAAACGGCGAAAAATCAGCCTCTCATTCTGGAGCTCGTGCCAACTTTGGCGAATATTTTCTAAGTGCCAACGGCTCTTGCGCCGTAATGTGTCCGCTTTGCCTGGTTCCCTCGGTCGGCCACAAATAGCGAAAAAATCAGCCTCTCCTTCTGGAGCTCGCCTAAGTGCCAACGGCTCTTGCGCCGTAATGTGTCCGCTTTGCCTGGTTCCCTCGGTCGGCCACAAACGGCGAAAAATCAGCCTCTCATTCTGGAGCTCGTGCCAACTTTGGCGAATATTTTCTAAGTGCCAACGGCTCTTGCGCCGTAATGTGTCCGCTTTGCCTGGTTCCCTCGGTCGGCCACAAATAGCGAAAAAATCAGCCTCTCCTTCTGGAGCTCGCCTAAGTGCCAACGGCTCTTGCGCCGTAATGTGTCCGCTTTGTCTGGTTCCCTCGGTCGGCCACAAACGGCGAAAAATCAGCCTCTCATTCTGGAGCTCGTGCCAACTTTGGCGAATATTTTCTAAGTGCCAACGGCTCTTGCGCCGTAATGTGTCCGCTTTGCCTGGTTCCCTCGGTCGGCCACAAATAGCGAAAAAATCAGCCTCTCCTTCTGGAGCTCGCCTAAGTGCCAACGGCTCTTGCGCCGTAATGTGTCCGCTTTGCCTGGTTCCCTCGGTCGGCCACAAACGGCGAAAAATCAGCCTCTCATTCTGGAGCTCGTGCCAACTTTGGCGAATATTTTCTAAGTGCCAACGGCTCTTGCGCCGTAATGTGTCCGCTTTGCCTGGTTCCCTCGGTCGGCCACGAACGGCGAAAAATCAGCCTCTCCTTCTGGAGCTCGCCTAAGTGCCAACGGCTCTTGCGCCGTAATGTGTCCGCTTTGCCTGGTTCCCTCGGTCGGCCACAAATAGCGAAAAACCAGCCTCTCCTTCTGGAGCTCGCCTAAGTGCCAACGGCTCTTGCGCCGTAATGTGTCCGCTTTGCCTGGTTCCCTCGGTCGGCCACAAATAGCGAAAAACCAGCCTCTCCTTCTGGAGCTCGCCTAAGTGCCAACGGCTCTTGCGCCGTAATGTGTCCGCTTTGCCTGGTTCCCTCGGTCGGCCACAAACGGCGAAAAATCAGCCTCTCCTTCTGGAGCTCGCCTAAGTGCCAACGGCTCTTGCGCCGTAATGTGTCCGCTTTGCCTGGTTCCCTCGGTCGGCCACAAATAGCGAAAAACCAGCCTCTCCTTCTGGAGCTCGCCTAAGTGCCAACGGCTCTTGCGCCGTAATGTGTCCGCTTTGCCTGGTTCCCTCGGTCGGCCACAAACGGCGAAAAATCAGCCTCTCCTTCTGGAGCTCGCCTAAGTGCCAACGGCTCTTGCGCCGTAATGTGTCCGCTTTGCCTGGTTCCCTCGGTCGGCCACAAATAGCGAAAAACCAGCCTCTCCTTCTGGAGCTCGCGCCAACTTTGTAAAAAAATTTCTAAGTGCCAACGGCTCTTGCGCCGTAAAGTGTCCGCTTTGCCTGGTTCCCTCGGTCGGCCACAAATAGCGAAAAATCAGCCTCTCCTTCTGGAGCTCGCCTAAGTGCCAACGGCTCTTGCGCCGTAATGTGTCCGCTTTGCCTGGTTCCCTCGGTCGGCCACAAATAGCGAAAAACCAGCCTCTCCTTCTGGAGCTCGCCTAAGTGCCAACGGCTCTTGCGCCGTAATGTGTCCGCTTTGCCTGGTTCCCTCGGTCGGCCACAAACGGCGAAAAATCAGCCTCTCCTTCTGGAGCTCGCCTAAGTGCCAACGGCTCTTGCGCCGTAATGTGTCCGCTTTGCCTGGTTCCCTCGGTCGGCCACAAATAGCGAAAAACCAGCCTCTCCTTCTGGAGCTCGCCTAAGTGCCAACGGCTCTTGCGCCGTAATGTGTCCGCTTTGCCTGGTTCCCTCGGTCGGCCACAAACGGCGAAAAATCAGCCTCTCCTTCTGGAGCTCGCCTAAGTGCCAACGGCTCTTGCGCCGTAATGTGTCCGCTTTGCCTGGTTCCCTCGGTCGGCCACAAATAGCAAAAAACCAGCCTCTCCTTCTGGAGCTCGCGCCAACTTTGTAAAAAAATTTCTAAGTGCCAACGGCTCTTGCGCCGTAAAGTGTCCGCTTTGCCTGGTTCCCTCGGTCGGCCACAAATAGCGAAAAATCAGCCTCTCCTTCTGGAGCTCGCCTAAGTGCCAACGGCTCTTGCGCCGTAATGTGTCCGCTTTGCCTGGTTCCCTCGGTCGGCCACAAATAGCGAAAAACCAGCCTCTCCTTCTGGAGCTCGCCTAAGTGCCAACGGCTCTTGCGCCGTAATGTGTCCGCTTTGCCTGGTTCCCTCGGTCGGCCACAAATAGCGAAAAATCAGCCTCTCCTTCTGGAGCTCGCCTAAGTGCCAACGGCTCTTGCGCCGTAATGTGTCCGCTTTGCCTGGTTCCCTCGGTCGGCCACAAATAGCGAAAAATCAGCCTCTCCTTCTGGAGCTCGCCTAAGTGCCAACGGCTCTTGCGCCGTAATGTGTCCGCTTTGCCTGGTTCCCTCGGTCGGCCACAAATAGCGAAAAACCAGCCTCTCCTTCTGGAGCTCGCCTAAGTGCCAACGGCTCTTGCGCCGTAATGTGTCCGCTTTGCCTGGTTCCCTCGGTCGGCCACAAATAGCGAAAAATCAGCCTCTCCTTCTGGAGCTCGCCTAAGTGCCAACGGCTCTTGCGCCGTAATGTGTCCGCTTTGCCTGGTTCCCTCGGTCGGCCACAAATAGCGAAAAACCAGCCTCTCCTTCTGGAGCTCGCGCCAACTTTGTCAAAAAATTTCTAAGTGCCAACGGCTCTTGCGCCGTAAAGTGTCCGCTTTGCCTGGTTCCCTCGGTCGGCCACAAATAGCGAAAAATCAGCCTCTCCTTCTGGAGCTCGTGCCAACTTTGGCGAATATTTTCTAAGTGCCAACGGCTCTTGCGCCGTAATGTGTCCGCTTTGCCTGGTTCCCTCGGTCGGCCACAAATAGCGAAAAATCAGCCTCTCCTTCTGGAGCTCGCCTAAGTGCCAACGGCTCTTGCGCCGTAAAGTGTCCGCTTTGTCTGGTTCCCTCGGTCGGCCACAAACGGCGAAAAATCAGCCTCTCCTTCTGGAGCTCGTGCCAACTTTGGCGAATATTTTCTAAGTGCCAACGGCTCTTGCGCCGTAAAGTGTCCGCTTTGTCTGGTTCCCTCGGTCGGCCACAAATAGCGAAAAATCAGCCTCTCCTTCTGGAGCTCGCGCAAGTGCCAACGGCTCTTGCGCCGTAAAGTGTCCGCTTTGTCTGGTTCCCTCGGTCGGCCACAAATAGCGAAAAATCAGCCTCTCCTTCTGGAGCTCGTGCCAACTTTGGCGAATATTTTCTAAGTGCCAACGGCTCTTGCGCCGTAATGTGTCCGCTTTGTCTGGTTCCCTCGGTCGGCCACAAATAGCGAAAAATCAGCCTCTCCTTCTGGAGCTCGTGCCAACTTTGGCGAATATTTTCTAAGTGCCAACGGCTCTTGCGCCGTAAAGTGTCCGCTTTGCCTGGTTCCCTCGGTCGGCCACAAATAGCGAAAAATCAGCCTCTCCTTCTGGAGCTCGCGCCAACTTTGTCAAAAAATTTCTAAGTGCCAACGGCTCTTGCGCCGTAAAGTGTCCGCTTTGCCTGGTTCCCTCGGTCGGCCACAAATAGCGAAAAATCAGCCTCTCCTTCTGGAGCTCGCGCCAACTTTGTCAAAAAATTTCTAAGTGCCAACGGCTCTTGCGCCGTAAAGTGTCCGCTTTGCCTGGTTCCCTCGGTCGGCCACAAATAGCGAAAAATCAGCCTCTCCTTCTGGAGCTCGCGCCAACTTTGTCAAAAAATTTCTAAGTGCCAACGGCTCTTGCGCCGTAAAGTGTCCGCTTTGCCTGGTTCCCTCGGTCGGCCACAAATAGCGAAAAATCAGCCTCTCCTTCTGGAGCTCGCGCCAACTTTGTCGAAAAATTTCTAAGTGCCAACGGCTCTTGCGCCGTAAAGTGTCCGCTTTGTCTGGTTCCCTCGGTCGGCCGCAAATAGCGAAAAATCAGCCTCTCGCCCGTCAGGTACCAGGCGTTGGGGTACCAGGGGTAAGTGCAGTACCAGCTTTGGTCTGTTGGTGCGCCAGAGTACGATGAGTTGGTCCCCCTAGTCACTGTACTCATTACCTTTACCCCCAAATCGCAAAATATAGTCAGAACGAGTGTGGGGAACACAAGTTTTGGCCCCGAGAACCAGGCGGCTGGTGTCTCTAGCGATGTGTTCCCCCCCAAAAAGTGTTCACATGCTCGGACAGCGAACCTAGGAGCTACCGCAAAGCACTCTGGAAGTGCAAGAGCGAAAAATTTTCTAAGTACAAAAACTCTCGAAAATTTTCAAAGTGTCACAGTGCTCGAAAATTTTCAAAGTGCTACATGCTTTCCATCCAAGGAAGGAATAGTGGAGGACCGGCCGCCTCCTTAAACACAAGCCGGCGGAACGACGGGGAGGACCGGCCGCCTCCTTAAACACAGGCCGGTGGAACGTTTGGCAGAATTCTTCTCGTGGAGGACCGGCCGCCTCCTTAAACACAAGCCGGCGGAACGACGGGGAGGACCGGCCGCCTCCTTAAACACAGGCCGGTGGAACGTTTGGCAGAATTCTTCTCGTGGAGGACCGGCCGCCTCCTTAAACACAGGCCGGTGGGAACGGTTGGCAGAATTGCGTGACGGCCGCCTGCTCCCGGCGTCCGCACGTGAACGAACACCCCCTCCCGGGGACGGCCGTCTGCTCCCGACCGCCGTCCTTCACCCCCTCACCTTCCGGACCCCCGTCTGCTCCCGGCGGGCCTCCGAGTACCCCCACCTTCTCCCGAACTGACCGACAGGCAATGAGACCCGCCTTGGTAGGGCCCCCACCGGCCCCGGCTCGCGCCGGCGTTGGGTGGACGGTTCCTCCCCACTTGCGGGTCGCTCTCCACGGAGGACCGGTCGCCTCACTAAACATAGGCCGGGCGAAAATCTGCGAATGTTATACATCCAAGGAGGGAGGACCGGCCGCCTCCTTAAACCACCGGCCGGGCGAAAATATGCGAATGTTATACATCCAAGGAGGGAGGACCGGTCGCCTCACTAAACATAGGCCGGGCGAAAATCTGCGAATGTTATACATCCAAGGAGGGAGGACCGGCCGCCTCCTTAAACCACCGGCCGGGCGAAAATCTGCGAATGTTATACATCCAAGAAAGGAAGGAAGGAGGGAACCGGCCGCCTCCTTAAACACAGGCCGGGCGAAAATCTGCGAATCTTATCCATCCAAGGACGGAGGACCGGCCGCCTCCTTAAACACAGGCCGGTAGGAACGGTTGGCAGAATCGCGTGACGGCCGCCTGCTCCCGGCGTCCGCACGTGAACGAACACCCCCTCCCGGGGACGGCCGTCTGCTCCCGGCCGCCGTCCTTCACCCCCCTCAGCTTCCGGACCCCCGTCTGCTCCCGGCGGGCCTCCGAGTACCCTCCCCTTCTCCCGAACTGACCGACTGGCACTCATGACCCGCCTTGGTAGGGCCCCCACCGGCCCCGGCTCGCGCCGGCGTTGGGTGGACGGTTCCTCCCCACTTGCGGGTCGCACTCTAGCGCCTCGGCCGCCGCGAGAGCGTGCGCTACGCGCCGCCCCCGCAGGCCTTGGCGCGACCGAACGGCAGCGAGACCGAGACGCCCCGAATCACCCACCTAGAGGAAATCAACGGAGGCCGAGCGCGCGATCCGATTGCGGCACGCCGCGTGGGTGTCCGCCGGCCGCGCCGGTCTACCGCGAATGCTGTTTCTCAAACCCTTGCCTAACCAGACGGCACCGCGGGATGTGTTGTCG
>NW_026872101.1:82500-85000 GCF_033458585.1 Syngnathus typhle
CGGATGGTGGAGCTTATGGAGGAATACGGGAACCATAGGCACAAGAATGTGATGGTGGCGCAGATGTTAGGTACCGGCAAGTCCGGAGAGCAGGTGAGGTGGAAGTGGGGGTCCCTGTGCGGTCGTGCGGCAGGCGGTGAGTCTGGTGTGCGTTGGCGAGCCCTGGCTGCCAGGGCGACGCCCCAGAAATGGACCTGTCCCCCGTCGCTTCCAGATCTGGTGGAGGATAGGGTTCTGGAAGAGCTGCTGGCGGGGGATGAGGAGCATCGGGCCACCGCTGCCTTAGTCAAGAAAGCAGGTCGGGAGCCTAGCCTGATCGAGTCCTCTGCTTTGGATCTCATGAAAGCCCTGGGGGGTAAGGTAGTGTGGCCGGCTAAGTCCGCGAGGTCCAAACCTCGAGACCGACAGATGAAGGGTTGGGCGAGGCGGCTCGTCCAGCGTAGGAGAGTGTTCTACCACCAGCAGCGCGGCTATTCTGTGGCGAGAAAGGGGCTGGCACGGCGGATCTTGGATGATCTGACGCCCCTTAGATGTGATTTGCCGCTAGAGTTGGTGGATAGGCACTTCAGGGGTAAGTGGGAAACGGTCAGGCCGTTTTATGGACTGGAGGGCTTCGAGGTGGGACTGACCGCGAATAACGAACCATTCTACCACCCGATCCTGGGGCCGGAAGTTGTATCTAACTTGGCTAAGATGAGGAATTGCTCTGCACCGGGCCCAGACGGGATCAAGAAGCAGGCTCTTCTTGGCTGGGACCCGGACGGTACGCAACTGGCGAGGCTGTTTACGACATGGATGGTGCGTGGAGTCGTTCCCCAGGTCTTCAAGGAGTGCAAGACGCGGTTGTTACCCAAATCGGCTGACCCTACAAAGCTGGGTAATGTGGCAGGCTGGAGGCCTGTGACTATCGGGTCAGTCGTGCTGAGGTTGTTTGGGCGGATAATGGCGATGAGGCTGGCGCGGGCCTGTCCTGTTAGCCCCCGGCAGCGCGGTTTCGTCGCCGGCGCGAGTGGTTGCGAGGAGAACCTCATGATTCTTGACCGGATCATGGGGCATTCGAGGTCGGCTGGCGTGCCGCTGGCAGTCGTGTTCATTGATTTTGCGAAGGCTTTCGACTCGGTTTCCCATGACCATGTCCTGTGTGTGCTGGGAAGCTTGGGCGTAGACAGACGTGTAATCGAGGTGATCCGTCACTCGTATGTGGGCTGCTCGACCAGAGTGGGTTGCGGAGGCGCCTACTCCGAACCCATCTCCATGAAGGTTGGTGTTAAGCAAGGCGATCCAATGTCCCCACTGCTTTTCAACCTCGCTATGGATCCTCTCATCCATAGCCTCGAACGCGAAGGAAGTCACCTGGTCTGGGGCAACCGCCGAATTGCCGCCCTGGCCTTTGCGGATGATTTAGTCCTGCTGAGTGGCTCGGAGGAAGGAATGAAGAAGAACTTGATGATCCTGGAGGTCTTTTGCCAGCAGACGGGACTGGCTGTCCAGCCGGGTAAGTGTCACGGTATTTGGTTGAGTCCTAACGGGAGCGGCTGCGTAGCCTGGAGGCTGTGTGGGAAGCCGATACACATGGTAACTCCGGGTGAGTCAGTTCGTTATCTGGGGGCCACTATAGTGCCGTGGCGGGGTATTGTCTCTGAGGATCTGGACGAGATGGTGAGTATGGGGCTGCGGAGAATTGCGGCGTCGGCGTTAAAGCCTTCGCAGAAGGTACAGGTGTGCAACACATTCTTACTCCCGAGAGTCACCTTCAGGGCAGATGTCGGCAAGGTTTCAGTGACCAGATTGAGGTGGCTTGACAGGAAGGTGCGGATGGCTGTGAAGAGGTGGCTGCGTCTCGACTTGTCCACGGCGGGGGGCTTCATCTATTCGCGGAGTCGCGACAGCGGCTTGGGCATCGTTAAGTTGTCCGTTACTGTTCCTAGAATACAGGTCAGGCGCACCTGGAAACTCTGTTGGTCTTCGGATGAGTGGTTGAGATCTCTAGCTATTGAGGCGGTGCAAAAGCCTGCCTGGTTGAGGTTGTGGGTTGCGGCTGGCGGAGATCCGGGCGGTGTGCCGACGCTCGGCACAGGGGGCGCCGTCCCGGCTGCAGTTGCGGGCGCGCTAGTCCTCCCTGACTGGCGGCATGTAGAAAATCTGGCCTGGGGCGCATTGCGGGTCCAGGGTGTGGGAGTAGACCTGTTCCGTAACGATGCGATCAGTAACACGTGGCTCGCGGATCCACAGGCTGTGATGTTTCGTCAGAGACACTATTTGGTCGCACTCGCACTGAGAGCGGGTGTATACCCTACCCGGGAGTTTCGAGCGAGGGGCAGACCTGAGTTGGAGACAGCCTGCAGGCGCTGCGGTGCTGGGTTGGAAACATGTTCGCACATCTTGGGTCAGTGCGCTTATGTACAGCGTAGCAGGATACGACGCCACAACAAGGTGTGCGAGCTCGTGGCCACGGAGGCAGAACGGCGTGGCTGGGAAGTGTCCAGGCAGCTGCACGTGG
>NW_026872101.1:90000-107500 GCF_033458585.1 Syngnathus typhle
ACCGCCACAAGGCGACCGCCACCGGCCCCAAGCGCCAGCCCCGACCGCCACCCCCCGACCGCCACAAGGCGACCGCCACAAGGCGTTAGTGGCCGCGCCCGGTACTTTACTGGACCCTATTTGGCCCGCGGACCGGCCGGCGTCGCTTCCTTGAATGCTTAGCCGCCTTTCGAGCTGCCATGCCGGGCTTGAGTTAGTGGTTTGCGCCCGGTACTTTACTGGACCCTATTTGGCCCGCGGACCGGCCGGCGTCGCTTCCTTGAATGCTTAGCCGCCTTTCGAGCTGCCATGCCGGGCTTGAGTTAGTGGTTTGCGCCCGGTACTCTACGTTAAAAGTCAGGCGGAACGGCTCTGAAGCTCCAGACGGTGCTTCCTTGAATGCTTAGCCGCCTTTCGAGCTGCCATGCCGGGCTTGAGTTAGTGGTTTGCGCCCGGTACTCTACGTTAAAAGTCAGGCGGAACGGCTCTGAAGCTCCAGACGGTGCTTCCTTGAATGCTTAGCCGCCTTTCGAGCTGCCATGCCGGGCTTGAGTTAGTGGTTTGCGCCCGGTACTCTACGTTAAAAGTCAGGCGGAACGGCTCTGAAGCTCCAGACGGTGCTTCCTTGAATGCTTAGCCGCCTTTCGAGCTGCCATGCCGGGCTTGAGTTAGTGGTTTGCGCCCGGTACTCTACGTTAAAAGTCAGGCGGAACGGCTCTGAAGCTCCAGACGGTGCTTCCTTGAATGCTTAGCCGCCTTTCGAGCTGCCATGCCGGGCTTGAGTTAGTGGTTTGCGCCCGGTACTCTACGTTAAAAGTCAGGCGGAACGGCTCTGAAGCTCCAGACGGTGCTTCCTTGAATGCTTAGCCGCCTTTCGAGCTGCCATGCCGGGCTTGAGTTAGTGGTTTGCGCCCGGTACTCTACGTTAAAAGTCAGGCGGAACGGCTCTGAAGCTCCAGACGGTGCTTCCTTGAATGCTTAGCCGCCTTTCGAGCTGCCATGCCGGGCTTGAGTTAGTGGTTTGCGCCCGGTACTCTACGTTAAAAGTCAGGCGGAACGGCTCTGAAGCTCCAGACGGTGCTTCCTTGAATGCTTAGCCGCCTTTCGAGCTGCCATGCCGGGCTTGAGTTAGTGGTTTGCGCCCGGTACTCTACGTTAAAAGTCAGGCGGAACGGCTCTGAAGCTCCAGACGGTGCTTCCTTGAATGCTTAGCCGCCTTTCGAGCTGCCATGCCGGGCTTGAGTTAGTGGTTTGCGCCCGGTACTCTACGTTAAAAGTCAGGCGGAACGGCTCTGAAGCTCCAGACGGTGCTTCCTTGAATGCTTAGCCGCCTTTCGAGCTGCCATGCCGGGCTTGAGTTAGTGGTTTGCGCCCGGTACTCTACGTTAAAAGTCAGGCGGAACGGCTCTGAAGCTCCAGACGGTGCTTCCTTGAATGCTTAGCCGCCTTTCGAGCTGCCATGCCGGGCTTGAGTTAGTGGTTTGCGCCCGGTACTCTACGTTAAAAGTCAGGCGGAACGGCTCTGAAGCTCCAGACGGTGCTTCCTTGAATGCTTAGCCGCCTTTCGAGCTGCCATGCCCGGCGTGGGTTTCGCGTCCGCGCCCGGTACATTATGGAAGCCAAAAAAAAAAAAAAATTCTAAGTGCGAGTGGGACCGGCCTGGGGGGCTTCCTTGAAAGCCCATCCGCCCTCCGAGCTCTCCCACCGGTCGTGGGTTGGCGTCCGCCACTGCTCAAAGCGAACTTCAAATTATCTGCTTAATAATGTGGAACACCATTCTTAAGTAGTTTTTCCTTAATTTGGGCTCAACTGGCCGGTAATGATCCCCGGTGTCTGAGATTGATCTCAGTGATCCAAAGAGCCCTGACACGTAATACCATCCATGAGTTTAATTGAAAAACAAAAAATGTAATCTTTATGACACATAAATACAATTTGCATAATAATTTGGAACACAGTGTAGACTTCCAGCGGACCGCGCGCGGCTCGGCTGACGGCGCAGCGCGATCTGGTACCGCTGCGCGGGACGAAACACGCCCCGTGCAGAGTTCCAGGCGGCCGGGAAGACATTTAAGCGCTGCCGCTGCAGCTGCGGCGGGGATTTGCCGTCCTCCGGTGGACACGACGAGTAAATACACCAGCAATCGCACTTACACCGTGTTCCAAATTATTATGCAAGTGACATTTATCTCAGATTTTCCTAAATAGTCGATGCAAAATGAGTCAGCATAATTTTCAAGTCATCAACCATTATTTTGATGAATTCTAATTTTATTGAACAAACCTCCGAATGATCACAGAATTTTTAAAAAATAAAAAACTTAAAATGCACTGTTCCACATTATTACGCACAACAGAGTTTTATAACATTTTATAGGTTTTTATGAACTGAAATGCCCATCTTAAGAATTTACAGCATTAGGAGGTCATATTTACTGAAATCAAAAGCTATTTCAAAGAAAAGACAAACAAGTTACATTTTAACATAGGACCCTTTATTTCAATAAAAAACAAAGTTACATTTTAACATAGGACCCTTTGTTCAACAGCAGCTTCACGATTCTTCCATCCACTGAACTTGTGAGTTTTTGTACAGTTTCTGGTTGAATTTCTTGGCAGGATCTAAGAATAGCCTGCCAGAGCTGCTCTTTGGAATTGAACTGCCTCCCACCTTCGTAGATTTTCTGCTTGACGATGCTCCACAAGTTTTCAATAGGATTGAGGTCAGGGGAGCATGGGGGCCACACCATCAGTTTCTCTCCCTTTATTCCCATAGATGCCAAAGACGTTGACGTATTTCTTGCAGCATGGGATGGTGCATTGTCATGCATGAAGATGATCTTTTGACGGAAAGCACGGTTCTTCCTGTTGTACCATGGACAGAAGTGTTGAGTCAGAAATTCCACGTAGTTAACAGACGTAATTTTGACGCCTTCAGGGACCCTAAAGGGGCCAAGCAGCTCTCTCCCCATGATTCCGGCCCAAAACATCACTCCGCCACCTCCCTGCTGACGCCGCAGCCTTGTTGGGCTATCGTGGCCGTCCACCAACCATCCACGACTCCATCCATCTGTAAAGTCAAGTCAAATCAAGTTTATTTGTATAGCCCTAAATCACAAGCAGTCTCAAAGGGCTTCACATAGACAGAAATTGACAATTATTCTCAAAGCATCCCCTGAGCTCTCAAAAGTGCAAGGAAAAACTTAAAAAACCCTACCTGGCCCATCCAAGGTGGCACGGCACTCGTCGGTGAACAGGACTGTCTGAAAATTTGTCTTCATGTAAGTCTGGGCCCACTGCAGCCGTTTCTGCTTGTTCGCGTTGTTCAGGGGTGGCCGAATGGAGGGTTTCCGCACAACTGCAAGCCTCTGGAGGATCCTGCACCTCGTCGTTCGTGGGACTTCACTGGCACCAGCAGCGTCGAATATTTGTTTGCTCGTCTTTAGTGGCATGCTTGCAGCCGCCCTCTTGATTCGATTTGTTTGTCTTGCAGAAACCTTCCTTGTCGTGCCTTTGTCTGCACGAACGCGCGTTTGCTCCGAATCAGCGACGAATTTCTTCAAAGTTCGATGGTCGCGCTTAAGCTTTCGTGCAATATCGAATGTCTGCATACCTTGTCCAAGGCATCGAACGATTTCACGCTTCTCGACAGCAGAGAGATCCTTTTTCCTCCCCATGGTTGAACGAAATGGCCGAACGCTTAAAAACGCGGAACTTAAATAGACTTGTTAATTACTACAATTGCGCTCACCTGGCAGACTACCATGGACTGTACCATGACTGAGGGTGATTTCAGTACTTGAAAAACAAAAAATGTAATCTTTATGACACTTAAATACATTTTGCATAATAATTTGGAACACGGGACCGTGCGCAGGGGGGGTCTTCCTTGAAATGTTACCCGGCTTTTGAGCTCTCCTGCCGGGCGTGGGTTTGCGTCAGCGCCCGGTAACATTATGGAAGCTAAAAGAAAGAAAAAAGAAACAAATCTAAGAGCAAGTGCTGGTGTATTTACTCGTCGTGTCCACCGGAGGGAGGCAACTCCCCGCCGCAGCTGCAGAGGCAGCTTTGAAAAGTCATCCCGGCCTAGTGGAGGTCTGCGCAGGGGGGGTCTTCCTTGAAATGTTACCCGGCTTTTGAGCTCTCCTGTCCGGCGTGGGTTTGCGTCAGCGGCCGGTGTCATTTACTCGTCGTGCCGACCGGAGGGAGGCCACTCCCCGCCGCAGCTGAACAGTCATCCCGGCCTAGTGGAGGTCTGCGCAGGGGGGGTCTTCCTTGAAATGTTACCCGGCTTTTGAGCTCTCCTGCCGGGCGTGGGTTTGCGTCAGCGCCCGGTAACATTATGGAAGCTAAAAGAAAGAAAAAAGAAACAAATCTAAGTGCGATTGCTGGTGTCTAAATACATTTTGCATAATAATTTGGAACACGGGACCGTGTTCCAAATTATTATGCAAGTGATATTTATCTCAGATTTTCCTAAATAGCTTTACTCGTCGTGCCGACCGGAGGGAGGCCACTCCCCGCCGCAGCTGAACAGTCATCCCGGCCTAGTGGAGGTCTGCGCAGGGGGGGTCTTCCTTGAAATGTTACCCGGCTTTTGAGCTCTCCTGCCGGGCGTGGGTTTGCGTCAGCGCCCGGTAACATTATGGAAGCTAAAAGAAAGAAAAAAGAAACAAATCTAAGAGCAAGTGCTGGTGTATTTACTCGTCGTGTCCACCGGAGGGAGGCAACTCCCCGCCGCAGCTGCAGAGGCAGCTTTGAAAAGTCATCCCGGCCTAGTGGAGGTCTGCGCAGGGGGGGTCTTCCTTGAAATGTTACCCGGCTTTTGAGCTCTCCTGTCCGGCGTGGGTTTGCGTCAGCGGCCGGTGTCATTTACTCGTCGTGCCGACCGGAGGGAGGCCACTCCCCGCCGCAGCTGAACAGTCATCCCGGCCTAGTGGAGGTCTGCGCAGGGGGGGTCTTCCTTGAAATGTTACCCGGCTTTTGAGCTCTCCTGTCCGGCGTGGGTTTGCGTCAGCGGCCGGTGTCATTTACTCGTCGTGCCGACCGGAGGGAGGCCACTCCCCGCCACAGCTGAACAGTCATCCCGGCCTAGTGGAGGTCTGCGCAGGGGGGGTCTTCCTTGAAATGTTACCCGGCTTTTGAGCTCTCCTGTCCGGCGTGGGTTTGCGTCAGCGGCCGGTGTCATTTACTCGTCGTGCCGACCGGAGGGAGGCCACTCCCCGCCACAGCTGAACAGTCATCCCGGCCTAGTGGAGGTCTGCGCAGGGGGGGTCTTCCTTGAAATGTTACCCGGCTTTTGAGCTCTCCTGTCCGGCGTGGGTTTGCGTCAGCGGCCGGTGTCATTTACTCGTCGTGCCGACCGGAGGGAGGCCACTCCCCGCCACAGCTGAACAGTCATCCCGGCCTAGTGGAGGTCTGCGCAGGGGGGGTCTTCCTTGAAATGTTACCCGGCTTTTGAGCTCTCCTGTCCGGCGTGGGTTTGCGTCAGCGGCCGGTGTCATTTACTCGTCGTGCCGACCGGAGGGAGGCCACTCCCCGCCACAGCTGAACAGTCATCCCGGCCTAGTGGAGGTCTGCGCAGGGGGGGTCTTCCTTGAAATGTTACCCGGCTTTTGAGCTCTCCTGTCCGGCGTGGGTTTGCGTCAGCGGCCGGTGTCATTTACTCGTCGTGCCGACCGGAGGGAGGCCACTCCCCGCCACAGCTGAACAGTCATCCCGGCCTAGTGGAGGTCTGCGCAGGGGGGGTCTTCCTTGAAATGTTACCCGGCTTTTGAGCTCTCCTGTCCGGCGTGGGTTTGCGTCAGCGGCCGGTGTCATTTACTCGTCGTGCCGACCGGAGGGAGGCCACTCCCCGCCACAGCTGAACAGTCATCCCGGCCTAGTGGAGGTCTGCGCAGGGGGGGTCTTCCTTGAAATGTTACCCGGCTTTTGAGCTCTCCTGTCCGGCGTGGGTTTGCGTCAGCGGCCGGTGTCATTTACTCGTCGTGCCGACCGGAGGGAGGCCACTCCCCGCCACAGCTGAACAGTCATCCCGGCCTAGTGGAGGTCTGCGCAGGGGGGGTCTTCCTTGAAATGTTACCCGGCTTTTGAGCTCTCCTGTCCGGCGTGGGTTTGCGTCAGCGGCCGGTGTCATTTACTCGTCGTGCCGACCGGAGGGAGGCCACTCCCCGCCACAGCTGAACAGTCATCCCGGCCTAGTGGAGGTCTGCGCAGGGGGGGTCTTCCTTGAAATGTTACCCGGCTTTTGAGCTCTCCTGTCCGGCGTGGGTTTGCGTCAGCGGCCGGTGTCATTTACTCGTCGTGCCGACCGGAGGGAGGCCACTCCCCGCCACAGCTGAACAGTCATCCCGGCCTAGTGGAGGTCTGCGCAGGGGGGGTCTTCCTTGAAATGTTACCCGGCTTTTGAGCTCTCCTGTCCGGCGTGGGTTTGCGTCAGCGGCCGGTGTCATTTACTCGTCGTGCCGACCGGAGGGAGGCCACTCCCCGCCACAGCTGAACAGTCATCCCGGCCTAGTGGAGGTCTGCGCAGGGGGGGTCTTCCTTGAAATGTTACCCGGCTTTTGAGCTCTCCTGTCCGGCGTGGGTTTGCGTCAGCGGCCGGTGTCATTTACTCGTCGTGCCGACCGGAGGGAGGCCACTCCCCGCCGCAGCTGAACAGTCATCCCGGCCTAGTGGAGGTCTGCGCAGGGGGGGTCTTCCTTGAAATGTTACCCGGCTTTTGAGCTCTCCTGTCCGGCGTGGGTTTGCGTCAGCGGCCGGTGTCATTTACTCGTCGTGCCGACCGGAGGGAGGCCACTCACCGCCACAGCTGAACAGTCATCCCGGCCTAGTGGAGGTCTGCGCAGGGGGGGTCTTCCTTGAAATGTTACCCGGCTTTTGAGCTCTCCTGTCCGGCGTGGGTTTGCGTCAGCGGCCGGTGTCATTTACTCGTCGTGCCGACCGGAGGGAGGCCACTCCCCGCCACAGCTGAACAGTCATCCCGGCCTAGTGGAGGTCTGCGCAGGGGGGGTCTTCCTTGAAATGTTACCCGGCTTTTGAGCTCTCCTGTCCGGCGTGGGTTTGCGTCAGCGGCCGGTGTCATTTACTCGTCGTGCCGACCGGAGGGAGGCCACTCCCCGCCACAGCTGAACAGTCATCCCGGCCTAGTGGAGGTCTGCGCAGGGGGGGTCTTCCTTGAAATGTTACCCGGCTTTTGAGCTCTCCTGTCCGGCGTGGGTTTGCGTCAGCGGCCGGTGTCATTTACTCGTCGTGCCGACCGGAGGGAGGCCACTCCCCGCCACAGCTGAACAGTCATCCCGGCCTAGTGGAGGTCTGCGCAGGGGGGGTCTTCCTTGAAATGTTACCCGGCTTTTGAGCTCTCCTGTCCGGCGTGGGTTTGCGTCAGCGGCCGGTGTCATTTACTCGTCGTGCCGACCGGAGGGAGGCCACTCCCCGCCACAGCTGAACAGTCATCCCGGCCTAGTGGAGGTCTGCGCAGGGGGGGTCTTCCTTGAAATGTTACCCGGCTTTTGAGCTCTCCTGTCCGGCGTGGGTTTGCGTCAGCGGCCGGTGTCATTTACTCGTCGTGCCGACCGGAGGGAGGCCACTCCCCGCCACAGCTGAACAGTCATCCCGGCCTAGTGGAGGTCTGCGCAGGGGGGGTCTTCCTTGAAATGTTACCCGGCTTTTGAGCTCTCCTGTCCGGCGTGGGTTTGCGTCAGCGGCCGGTGTCATTTACTCGTCGTGCCGACCGGAGGGAGGCCACTCCCCGCCACAGCTGAACAGTCATCCCGGCCTAGTGGAGGTCTGCGCAGGGGGGGTCTTCCTTGAAATGTTACCCGGCTTTTGAGCTCTCCTGTCCGGCGTGGGTTTGCGTCAGCGGCCGGTGTCATTTACTCGTCGTGCCGACCGGAGGGAGGCCACTCCCCGCCACAGCTGAACAGTCATCCCGGCCTAGTGGAGGTCTGCGCAGGGGGGGTCTTCCTTGAAATGTTACCCGGCTTTTGAGCTCTCCTGTCCGGCGTGGGTTTGCGTCAGCGGCCGGTGTCATTTACTCGTCGTGCCGACCGGAGGGAGGCCACTCCCCGCCACAGCTGAACAGTCATCCCGGCCTAGTGGAGGTCTGCGCAGGGGGGGTCTTCCTTGAAATGTTACCCGGCTTTTGAGCTCTCCTGTCCGGCGTGGGTTTGCGTCAGCGGCCGGTGTCATTTACTCGTCGTGCCGACCGGAGGGAGGCCACTCCCCGCCACAGCTGAACAGTCATCCCGGCCTAGTGGAGGTCTGCGCAGGGGGGGTCTTCCTTGAAATGTTACCCGGCTTTTGAGCTCTCCTGTCCGGCGTTGGTTTGCGTCAGCGGCCGGTGTCATTTACTCGTCGTGCCGACCGGAGGGAGGCCACTCCCCGCCACAGCTGAACAGTCATCCCGGCCTAGTGGAGGTCTGCGCAGGGGGGGTCTTCCTTGAAATGTTACCCGGCTTTTGAGCTCTCCTGTCCGGCGTGGGTTTGCGTCAGCGGCCGGTGTCATTTACTCGTCGTGCCGACCGGAGGGAGGCCACTCCCCGCCACAGCTGAACAGTCATCCCGGCCTAGTGGAGGTCTGCGCAGGGGGGGTCTTCCTTGAAATGTTACCCGGCTTTTGAGCTCTCCTGTCCGGCGTGGGTTTGCGTCAGCGGCCGGTGTCATTTACTCGTCGTGCCGACCGGAGGGAGGCCACTCCCCGCCACAGCTGAACAGTCATCCCGGCCTAGTGGAGGTCTGCGCAGGGGGGGTCTTCCTTGAAATGTTACCCGGCTTTTGAGCTCTCCTGTCCGGCGTGGGTTTGCGTCAGCGGCCGGTGTCATTTACTCGTCGTGTCCACCGGAGGGAGGCCACTCCCCGCCGCAGCTGCAGCGGCAGCTTTGAAACGTCATCCCGGCCCCCTGGAACTGTGCGCGGGGGGGGCGATGCGTCCCGTGCGAGGTACCAGGTCGCGCTGCGCCGTCTGCCTGGCCGCTTTGGGCCCGCTGGAAGTCTATTAAAGCTCCGCGATCTCCGCCTCGGTGCTTAAAAAGCGTCCATCCGCTCTCCTGGAGCTTCTTTCGGTCATCTCGTCCGCGTGCACGGCCTGCCGGTGGCACCGGCTGGAGCTCCGCAAAAAGCTCCATTTCTGTTAAAAATGCTTAGCCGCGTCCCTGGAAGCCCAATCGGGCGTAGAAAGTGAGGGGGAAGGCCCCCAAAGCACCGGCTGGAAGTCCCAAAAAAGCTCCATGATTGGTCAATAATGCTTAGCCGCCTCCCTGGAAGCCTAATCGGGCATAAAAAGCTAGGCGGAACGGCCCCAAAGCTCCACACGGAAGTCCCAAAAAAGCTCCATGATTGGTCAATAATGCTTAGCCGCCTCCCTGGAAGCCTAAGCGGGCATAAAAAGCTAGGCGGAACGGCCCCAAAGCTCCACACGGAAGTCCCAAAAAAGCTCCATGATTGGTCAATAATGCTTAGCCGCCTCCCTGGAAGCCTAATCGGGCATAAAAAGTTAGGCGGAACGGCCCCAAAGCTCCACACGGAAGTCCCAAAAAAGCTCCATGATTGGTCAATAATGCTTAGCCGCCTCCCTGGAAGCCTAATCGGGCATAAAAAGTTAGGCGGAACGGCTCCAAAGCTCCACACGGAAGTCCCAAAAAAGCTCCATGATTGGTCAATAATGCTTAGCCGCCTCCCTGGAAGCCTAATCGGGCATAAAAAGTTAGGCGGAACGGCCCCAAAGCTCCACACGGAAGTCCGAAAAAAGCTCAAAAATTTTCTAAGTGCCAACGGCTCATTCGCCGTAATGTGTCCGCTCCGCGCTGGTTCCCCGGTCGGCCGCGAATAGCGCAAAATCAGCCTCACGGAAGTTCGAAAAAAGCTCAAAAATTTTCTAAGTGCCAACGGCTCATTCGCCGTAATGTGTCCGCTCCGCGCTGGTTCCCCGGTCGGCCGCGAATAGCGCAAAATCAGCCTCACGGAAGTTCGAAAAAAGCTCAAAAATTTTCTAAGTGCCAACGGCTCATTCGCCGTAATGTGTCCGCTCCGCGCTGGTTCCCCGGTCGGCCGCGAATAGCGCAAAATCAGCCTCACGGAAGTTCGAAAAAAGCTCAAAAATTTTCTAAGTGCCAACGGCTCATTCGCCGTAATGTGTCCGCTCCGCGCTGGTTCCCCGGTCGGCCGCGAATAGCGCAAAATCAGCCTCACGGAAGTTCGAAAAAAGCTCAAAAATTTTCTAAGTGCCAACGGCTCATTCGCCGTAATGTGTCCGCTCCGCGCTGGTTCCCCGGTCGGCCGCGAATAGCGCAAAAATCAGCCTAAGTGCAGTACCAACCTTGGCGTGTTGGTGCGCCAGAGTACGATGAGTTGGTCCCCCTAGTCACTGTACTCATTACCTTTACCCCCTAATCGCAAAATATAGTCAGAACGTATATGCAGAAGACTATTTTTTTCTTTTTTAAAATTTTCTAAGTGCCAGCGGATGCTGGCACACGAACTGTCCGAGCTACGACGGTTCTCCGGTCGGACAGCGAGGGTGAAAAAGCGGTCCTAAAATCACCGAGGGCTGCCGCACAAGTTGTCCGAGTGGCGACGGTTCCCCGGTCGGCCACGAATGTCGAAAATTCGGCCTCTCCACCACGGAGGTCGGTGAGAATTTCAGAATATTTTCTAAGTGCCAACGGCTCTTGCGCCGTAAAGTGTCCGCTTTGCCTGGTTCCCTCGGTCGGCCACAAATAGCGAAAAATCAGCCTCTCCTTCTGGAGCTCGCCTAAGTGCCAACGGCTCTTGCGCCGTAATGTGTCCGCTTTGTCTGGTTCCCTCGGTCGGCCACAAACGGCGAAAAATCAGCCTCTCCTTCTGGAGCTCGTGCCAACTTTGGCGAATATTTTCTAAGTGCCAACGGCTCTTGCGCCGTAAAGTGTCCGCTTTGCCTGGTTCCCTCGGTCGGCCACAAATAGCGAAAAATCAGCCTCTCCTTCTGGAGCTCGCCTAAGTGCCAACGGCTCTTGCGCCGTAATGTGTCCGCTTTGTCTGGTTCCCTCGGTCGGCCACAAACGGCGAAAAATCAGCCTCTCATTCTGGAGCTCGTGCCAACTTTGGCGAATATTTTCTAAGTGCCAACGGCTCTTGCGCCGTAATGTGTCCGCTTTGCCTGGTTCCCTCGGTCGGCCACAAATAGCGAAAAAATCAGCCTCTCCTTCTGGAGCTCGCCTAAGTGCCAACGGCTCTTGCGCCGTAATGTGTCCGCTTTGCCTGGTTCCCTCGGTCGGCCACAAACGGCGAAAAATCAGCCTCTCATTCTGGAGCTCGTGCCAACTTTGGCGAATATTTTCTAAGTGCCAACGGCTCTTGCGCCGTAATGTGTCCGCTTTGCCTGGTTCCCTCGGTCGGCCACAAATAGCGAAAAAATCAGCCTCTCCTTCTGGAGCTCGCCTAAGTGCCAACGGCTCTTGCGCCGTAATGTGTCCGCTTTGTCTGGTTCCCTCGGTCGGCCACAAACGGCGAAAAATCAGCCTCTCATTCTGGAGCTCGTGCCAACTTTGGCGAATATTTTCTAAGTGCCAACGGCTCTTGCGCCGTAATGTGTCCGCTTTGCCTGGTTCCCTCGGTCGGCCACAAATAGCGAAAAAATCAGCCTCTCCTTCTGGAGCTCGCCTAAGTGCCAACGGCTCTTGCGCCGTAATGTGTCCGCTTTGCCTGGTTCCCTCGGTCGGCCACAAACGGCGAAAAATCAGCCTCTCATTCTGGAGCTCGTGCCAACTTTGGCGAATATTTTCTAAGTGCCAACGGCTCTTGCGCCGTAATGTGTCCGCTTTGCCTGGTTCCCTCGGTCGGCCACGAACGGCGAAAAATCAGCCTCTCCTTCTGGAGCTCGCCTAAGTGCCAACGGCTCTTGCGCCGTAATGTGTCCGCTTTGCCTGGTTCCCTCGGTCGGCCACAAATAGCGAAAAACCAGCCTCTCCTTCTGGAGCTCGCCTAAGTGCCAACGGCTCTTGCGCCGTAATGTGTCCGCTTTGCCTGGTTCCCTCGGTCGGCCACAAATAGCGAAAAACCAGCCTCTCCTTCTGGAGCTCGCCTAAGTGCCAACGGCTCTTGCGCCGTAATGTGTCCGCTTTGCCTGGTTCCCTCGGTCGGCCACAAACGGCGAAAAATCAGCCTCTCCTTCTGGAGCTCGCCTAAGTGCCAACGGCTCTTGCGCCGTAATGTGTCCGCTTTGCCTGGTTCCCTCGGTCGGCCACAAATAGCGAAAAACCAGCCTCTCCTTCTGGAGCTCGCCTAAGTGCCAACGGCTCTTGCGCCGTAATGTGTCCGCTTTGCCTGGTTCCCTCGGTCGGCCACAAACGGCGAAAAATCAGCCTCTCCTTCTGGAGCTCGCCTAAGTGCCAACGGCTCTTGCGCCGTAATGTGTCCGCTTTGCCTGGTTCCCTCGGTCGGCCACAAATAGCGAAAAACCAGCCTCTCCTTCTGGAGCTCGCGCCAACTTTGTAAAAAAATTTCTAAGTGCCAACGGCTCTTGCGCCGTAAAGTGTCCGCTTTGCCTGGTTCCCTCGGTCGGCCACAAATAGCGAAAAATCAGCCTCTCCTTCTGGAGCTCGCCTAAGTGCCAACGGCTCTTGCGCCGTAATGTGTCCGCTTTGCCTGGTTCCCTCGGTCGGCCACAAATAGCGAAAAACCAGCCTCTCCTTCTGGAGCTCGCCTAAGTGCCAACGGCTCTTGCGCCGTAATGTGTCCGCTTTGCCTGGTTCCCTCGGTCGGCCACAAACGGCGAAAAATCAGCCTCTCCTTCTGGAGCTCGCCTAAGTGCCAACGGCTCTTGCGCCGTAATGTGTCCGCTTTGCCTGGTTCCCTCGGTCGGCCACAAATAGCGAAAAACCAGCCTCTCCTTCTGGAGCTCGCCTAAGTGCCAACGGCTCTTGCGCCGTAATGTGTCCGCTTTGCCTGGTTCCCTCGGTCGGCCACAAACGGCGAAAAATCAGCCTCTCCTTCTGGAGCTCGCCTAAGTGCCAACGGCTCTTGCGCCGTAATGTGTCCGCTTTGCCTGGTTCCCTCGGTCGGCCACAAATAGCAAAAAACCAGCCTCTCCTTCTGGAGCTCGCGCCAACTTTGTAAAAAAATTTCTAAGTGCCAACGGCTCTTGCGCCGTAAAGTGTCCGCTTTGCCTGGTTCCCTCGGTCGGCCACAAATAGCGAAAAATCAGCCTCTCCTTCTGGAGCTCGCCTAAGTGCCAACGGCTCTTGCGCCGTAATGTGTCCGCTTTGCCTGGTTCCCTCGGTCGGCCACAAATAGCGAAAAACCAGCCTCTCCTTCTGGAGCTCGCCTAAGTGCCAACGGCTCTTGCGCCGTAATGTGTCCGCTTTGCCTGGTTCCCTCGGTCGGCCACAAATAGCGAAAAATCAGCCTCTCCTTCTGGAGCTCGCCTAAGTGCCAACGGCTCTTGCGCCGTAATGTGTCCGCTTTGCCTGGTTCCCTCGGTCGGCCACAAATAGCGAAAAATCAGCCTCTCCTTCTGGAGCTCGCCTAAGTGCCAACGGCTCTTGCGCCGTAATGTGTCCGCTTTGCCTGGTTCCCTCGGTCGGCCACAAATAGCGAAAAACCAGCCTCTCCTTCTGGAGCTCGCCTAAGTGCCAACGGCTCTTGCGCCGTAATGTGTCCGCTTTGCCTGGTTCCCTCGGTCGGCCACAAATAGCGAAAAATCAGCCTCTCCTTCTGGAGCTCGCCTAAGTGCCAACGGCTCTTGCGCCGTAATGTGTCCGCTTTGCCTGGTTCCCTCGGTCGGCCACAAATAGCGAAAAACCAGCCTCTCCTTCTGGAGCTCGCGCCAACTTTGTCAAAAAATTTCTAAGTGCCAACGGCTCTTGCGCCGTAAAGTGTCCGCTTTGCCTGGTTCCCTCGGTCGGCCACAAATAGCGAAAAATCAGCCTCTCCTTCTGGAGCTCGTGCCAACTTTGGCGAATATTTTCTAAGTGCCAACGGCTCTTGCGCCGTAATGTGTCCGCTTTGCCTGGTTCCCTCGGTCGGCCACAAATAGCGAAAAATCAGCCTCTCCTTCTGGAGCTCGCCTAAGTGCCAACGGCTCTTGCGCCGTAAAGTGTCCGCTTTGTCTGGTTCCCTCGGTCGGCCACAAACGGCGAAAAATCAGCCTCTCCTTCTGGAGCTCGTGCCAACTTTGGCGAATATTTTCTAAGTGCCAACGGCTCTTGCGCCGTAAAGTGTCCGCTTTGTCTGGTTCCCTCGGTCGGCCACAAATAGCGAAAAATCAGCCTCTCCTTCTGGAGCTCGCGCAAGTGCCAACGGCTCTTGCGCCGTAAAGTGTCCGCTTTGTCTGGTTCCCTCGGTCGGCCACAAATAGCGAAAAATCAGCCTCTCCTTCTGGAGCTCGTGCCAACTTTGGCGAATATTTTCTAAGTGCCAACGGCTCTTGCGCCGTAATGTGTCCGCTTTGTCTGGTTCCCTCGGTCGGCCACAAATAGCGAAAAATCAGCCTCTCCTTCTGGAGCTCGTGCCAACTTTGGCGAATATTTTCTAAGTGCCAACGGCTCTTGCGCCGTAAAGTGTCCGCTTTGCCTGGTTCCCTCGGTCGGCCACAAATAGCGAAAAATCAGCCTCTCCTTCTGGAGCTCGCGCCAACTTTGTCAAAAAATTTCTAAGTGCCAACGGCTCTTGCGCCGTAAAGTGTCCGCTTTGCCTGGTTCCCTCGGTCGGCCACAAATAGCGAAAAATCAGCCTCTCCTTCTGGAGCTCGCGCCAACTTTGTCAAAAAATTTCTAAGTGCCAACGGCTCTTGCGCCGTAAAGTGTCCGCTTTGCCTGGTTCCCTCGGTCGGCCACAAATAGCGAAAAATCAGCCTCTCCTTCTGGAGCTCGCGCCAACTTTGTCAAAAAATTTCTAAGTGCCAACGGCTCTTGCGCCGTAAAGTGTCCGCTTTGCCTGGTTCCCTCGGTCGGCCACAAATAGCGAAAAATCAGCCTCTCCTTCTGGAGCTCGCGCCAACTTTGTCGAAAAATTTCTAAGTGCCAACGGCTCTTGCGCCGTAAAGTGTCCGCTTTGTCTGGTTCCCTCGGTCGGCCGCAAATAGCGAAAAATCAGCCTCTCGCCCGTCAGGTACCAGGCGTTGGGGTACCAGGGGTAAGTGCAGTACCAGCTTTGGTCTGTTGGTGCGCCAGAGTACGATGAGTTGGTCCCCCTAGTCACTGTACTCATTACCTTTACCCCCAAATCGCAAAATATAGTCAGAACGAGTGTGGGGAACACAAGTTTTGGCCCCGAGAACCAGGCGGCTGGTGTCTCTAGCGATGTGTTCCCCCCCAAAAAGTGTTCACATGCTCGGACAGCGAACCTAGGAGCTACCGCAAAGCACTCTGGAAGTGCAAGAGCGAAAAATTTTCTAAGTACAAAAACTCTCGAAAATTTTCAAAGTGTCACAGTGCTCGAAAATTTTCAAAGTGCTACATGCTTTCCATCCAAGGAAGGAATAGTGGAGGACCGGCCGCCTCCTTAAACACAAGCCGGCGGAACGACGGGGAGGACCGGCCGCCTCCTTAAACACAGGCCGGTGGAACGTTTGGCAGAATTCTTCTCGTGGAGGACCGGCCGCCTCCTTAAACACAAGCCGGCGGAACGACGGGGAGGACCGGCCGCCTCCTTAAACACAGGCCGGTGGAACGTTTGGCAGAATTCTTCTCGTGGAGGACCGGCCGCCTCCTTAAACACAGGCCGGTGGGAACGGTTGGCAGAATTGCGTGACGGCCGCCTGCTCCCGGCGTCCGCACGTGAACGAACACCCCCTCCCGGGGACGGCCGTCTGCTCCCGACCGCCGTCCTTCACCCCCTCACCTTCCGGACCCCCGTCTGCTCCCGGCGGGCCTCCGAGTACCCCCACCTTCTCCCGAACTGACCGACAGGCAATGAGACCCGCCTTGGTAGGGCCCCCACCGGCCCCGGCTCGCGCCGGCGTTGGGTGGACGGTTCCTCCCCACTTGCGGGTCGCTCTCCACGGAGGACCGGTCGCCTCACTAAACATAGGCCGGGCGAAAATCTGCGAATGTTATACATCCAAGGAGGGAGGACCGGCCGCCTCCTTAAACCACCGGCCGGGCGAAAATATGCGAATGTTATACATCCAAGGAGGGAGGACCGGTCGCCTCACTAAACATAGGCCGGGCGAAAATCTGCGAATGTTATACATCCAAGGAGGGAGGACCGGCCGCCTCCTTAAACCACCGGCCGGGCGAAAATCTGCGAATGTTATACATCCAAGAAAGGAAGGAAGGAGGGAACCGGCCGCCTCCTTAAACACAGGCCGGGCGAAAATCTGCGAATCTTATCCATCCAAGGACGGAGGACCGGCCGCCTCCTTAAACACAGGCCGGTAGGAACGGTTGGCAGAATCGCGTGACGGCCGCCTGCTCCCGGCGTCCGCACGTGAACGAACACCCCCTCCCGGGGACGGCCGTCTGCTCCCGGCCGCCGTCCTTCACCCCCCTCAGCTTCCGGACCCCCGTCTGCTCCCGGCGGGCCTCCGAGTACCCTCCCCTTCTCCCGAACTGACCGACTGGCACTCATGACCCGCCTTGGTAGGGCCCCCACCGGCCCCGGCTCGCGCCGGCGTTGGGTGGACGGTTCCTCCCCACTTGCGGGTCGCACTCTAGCGCCTCGGCCGCCGCGAGAGCGTGCGCTACGCGCCGCCCCCGCAGGCCTTGGCGCGACCGAACGGCAGCGAGACCGAGACGCCCCGAATCACCCACCTAGAGGAAATCAACGGAGGCCGAGCGCGCGATCCGATTGCGGCACGCCGCGTGGGTGTCCGCCGGCCGCGCCGGTCTACCGCGAATGCTGTTTCTCAAACCCTTGCCTAACCAGACGGCACCGCGGGATGTGTTGTCGCAACTCTGCTCGACTATCCGAATAGCCTTTCCCGACTACCGCGTTGCGGGAGGCGTCTTTCGTGCCGCCGGTGGCGTATGACCTTCCGCGAGAGGCGTGCGGGCTCGGGGGGGCCGCAACGACCGAGTCTGACTCGGACGGGGCGCAGCTTCCCTCCCGGTCACAGCAATAAGCGCCGAACGCAGCGTTGGTCACCAGCCACCCCGGCGGGTTCGTCGGGAGCGCCGGTACCCTTCCGTAGCTAGTTGCCAGCTGGCCACAGCGGGCCGCACCGACCGAGTCTGACTCGGACGGGGCGCAGCTTCCCGTCTGGGTGACAGCGGCGCTGAGGACGGCGGGGCGGCCGGAACCCCTTCGACCCCCCGGCTCCCACCAGTGTCGATCAAACTCCGCATCCTGGCCGTAGCGCGAGACCGGCGGGCCGCAACGACCGAGTCTGACTCGGACGGGGCGCAGCTTCCCGCTTGGGCCTCGGCGCGCGCGCCTCGCGCGGGCAAGTCGCCGGCACAGCGCCGCGCCCCCGACCCCCGCTTTACGGAAACGAAGCGAGCCTCAGCGGGCCGCAACGACCGAGTCTGACTCGGACGGGGCGCAGCTTCCCGCCTGGGTCATCGCACGTTCCCCCAGCTCGGGCCTGGGAGGCCGACGCCTTTCC
>NW_026872102.1:0-10000 GCF_033458585.1 Syngnathus typhle
TCCAGAATGAGAGGCTGATTTTTCGCCGTTTGTGGCCGACCGAGGGAACCAGACAAAGCGGACACATTACGGCGCAAGAGCCGTTGGCACTTAGGCGAGCTCCAGAAGGAGAGGCTGATTTTTCGCTATTTGTGGCCGACCGAGGGAACCAGGCAAAGCGGACACTTTACGGCGCAAGAGCCGTTGGCACTTAGAAAATATTCGCCAAAGTTGGCACGAGCTCCAGAAGGAGAGGCTGATTTTTCGCCGTTTGTGGCCGACCGAGGGAACCAGACAAAGCGGACACATTACGGCGCAAGAGCCGTTGGCACTTAGGCGAGCTCCAGAAGGAGAGGCTGATTTTTCGCTATTTGTGGCCGACCGAGGGAACCAGGCAAAGCGGACACTTTACGGCGCAAGAGCCGTTGGCACTTAGAAAATATTCGCCAAAGTTGGCACGAGCTCCAGAAGGAGAGGCTGATTTTTCGCTATTTGTGGCCGACCGAGGGAACCAGGCAAAGCGGACACTTTACGGCGCAAGAGCCGTTGGCACTTAGAAATTTTTTGACAAAGTTGGCGCGAGCTCCAGAAGGAGAGGCTGGTTTTTCGCTATTTGTGGCCGACCGAGGGAACCAGGCAAAGCGGACACATTACGGCGCAAGAGCCGTTGGCACTTAGGCGAGCTCCAGAAGGAGAGGCTGATTTTTCGCCGTTTGTGGCCGACCGAGGGAACCAGGCAAAGCGGACACATTACGGCGCAAGAGCCGTTGGCACTTAGGCGAGCTCCAGAAGGAGAGGCTGTTTTTTCGCTATTTGTGGCCGACCGAGGGAACCAGGCAAAGCGGACACATTACGGCGCAAGAGCCGTTGGCACTTAGGCGAGCTCCAGAAGGAGAGGCTGATTTTTCGCCGTTTGTGGCCGACCGAGGGAACCAGGCAAAGCGGACACATTACGGCGCAAGAGCCGTTGGCACTTAGGCGAGCTCCAGAAGGAGAGGCTGATTTTTCGCCGTTCGTGGCCGACCGAGGGAACCAGGCAAAGCGGACACATTACGGCGCAAGAGCCGTTGGCACTTAGAAAATATTCGCCAAAGTTGGCACGAGCTCCAGAATGAGAGGCTGATTTTTCGCCGTTTGTGGCCGACCGAGGGAACCAGGCAAAGCGGACACATTACGGCGCAAGAGCCGTTGGCACTTAGGCGAGCTCCAGAAGGAGAGGCTGATTTTTTCGCTATTTGTGGCCGACCGAGGGAACCAGGCAAAGCGGACACATTACGGCGCAAGAGCCGTTGGCACTTAGAAAATATTCGCCAAAGTTGGCACGAGCTCCAGAATGAGAGGCTGATTTTTCGCCGTTTGTGGCCGACCGAGGGAACCAGACAAAGCGGACACATTACGGCGCAAGAGCCGTTGGCACTTAGGCGAGCTCCAGAAGGAGAGGCTGATTTTTCGCTATTTGTGGCCGACCGAGGGAACCAGGCAAAGCGGACACTTTACGGCGCAAGAGCCGTTGGCACTTAGAAAATATTCGCCAAAGTTGGCACGAGCTCCAGAAGGAGAGGCTGATTTTTCGCCGTTTGTGGCCGACCGAGGGAACCAGACAAAGCGGACACATTACGGCGCAAGAGCCGTTGGCACTTAGGCGAGCTCCAGAAGGAGAGGCTGATTTTTCGCTATTTGTGGCCGACCGAGGGAACCAGGCAAAGCGGACACTTTACGGCGCAAGAGCCGTTGGCACTTAGAAAATATTCTGAAATTCTCACCGACCTCCGTGGTGGAGAGGCCGAATTTTCGACATTCGTGGCCGACCGGGGAACCGTCGCCACTCGGACAACTTGTGCGGCAGCCCTCGGTGATTTTAGGACCGCTTTTTCACCCTCGCTGTCCGACCGGAGAACCGTCGTAGCTCGGACAGTTCGTGTGCCAGCATCCGCTGGCACTTAGAAAATTTTAAAAAAGAAAAAAATAGTCTTCTGCATATACGTTCTGACTATATTTTGCGATTAGGGGGTAAAGGTAATGAGTACAGTGACTAGGGGGACCAACTCATCGTACTCTGGCGCACCAACACGCCAAGGTTGGTACTGCACTTAGGCTGATTTTTGCGCTATTCGCGGCCGACCGGGGAACCAGCGCGGAGCGGACACATTACGGCGAATGAGCCGTTGGCACTTAGAAAATTTTTGAGCTTTTTTCGAACTTCCGTGAGGCTGATTTTGCGCTATTCGCGGCCGACCGGGGAACCAGCGCGGAGCGGACACATTACGGCGAATGAGCCGTTGGCACTTAGAAAATTTTTGAGCTTTTTTCGAACTTCCGTGAGGCTGATTTTGCGCTATTCGCGGCCGACCGGGGAACCAGCGCGGAGCGGACACATTACGGCGAATGAGCCGTTGGCACTTAGAAAATTTTTGAGCTTTTTTCGGACTTCCGTGTGGAGCTTTGGGGCCGTTCCGCCTAACTTTTTATGCCCGATTAGGCTTCCAGGGAGGCGGCTAAGCATTATTGACCAATCATGGAGCTTTTTTCGGACTTCCGTGTGGAGCTTTGGGGCCGTTCCGCCTAACTTTTTATGCCCGATTAGGCTTCCAGGGAGGCGGCTAAGCATTATTGACCAATCATGGAGCTTTTTTGGGACTTCCGTGTGGAGCTTTGGGGCCGTTCCGCCTAACTTTTTATGCCCGATTAGGCTTCCAGGGAGGCGGCTAAGCATTATTGACCAATCATGGAGCTTTTTTGGGACTTCCGTGTGGAGCTTTGGAGCCGTTCCGCCTAACTTTTTATGCCCGATTAGGCTTCCAGGGAGGCGGCTAAGCATTATTGACCAATCATGGAGCTTTTTTGGGACTTCCGTGTGGAGCTTTGGGGCCGTTCCGCCTAGCTTTTTATGCCCGATTAGGCTTCCAGGGAGGCGGCTAAGCATTATTGACCAATCATGGAGCTTTTTTGGGACTTCCGTGTGGAGCTTTGGGGCCGTTCCGCCTAGCTTTTTATGCCCGATTAGGCTTCCAGGGAGGCGGCTAAGCATTATTGACCAATCATGGAGCTTTTTTGGGACTTCCGTGTGGAGCTTTGGGGCCGTTCCGCCTAGCTTTTTATGCCCGATTAGGCTTCCAGGGAGGCGGCTAAGCATTATTGACCAATCATGGAGCTTTTTTGGGACTTCCGTGTGGAGCTTTGGGGCCGTTCCGCCTAGCTTTTTATGCCCGATTAGGCTTCCAGGGAGGCGGCTAAGCATTATTGACCAATCATGGAGCTTTTTTGGGACTTCCGTGTGGAGCTTTGGGGCCGTTCCGCCTAGCTTTTTATGCCCGATTAGGCTTCCAGGGAGGCGGCTAAGCATTATTGACCAATCATGGAGCTTTTTTGGGACTTCCGTGTGGAGCTTTGGGGCCGTTCCGCCTAGCTTTTTATGCCCGATTAGGCTTCCAGGGAGGCGGCTAAGCATTATTGACCAATCATGGAGCTTTTTTGGGACTTCCGTGTGGAGCTTTGGGGCCGTTCCGCCTAGCTTTTTATGCCCGATTAGGCTTCCAGGGAGGCGGCTAAGCATTATTGACCAATCATGGAGCTTTTTTGGGACTTCCGTGTGGAGCTTTGGGGCCGTTCCGCCTAGCTTTTTATGCCCGATTAGGCTTCCAGGGAGGCGGCTAAGCATTATTGACCAATCATGGAGCTTTTTTGGGACTTCCGTGTGGAGCTTTGGGGCCGTTCCGCCTAGCTTTTTATGCCCGATTAGGCTTCCAGGGAGGCGGCTAAGCATTATTGACCAATCATGGAGCTTTTTTGGGACTTCCGTGTGGAGCTTTGGAGCCGTTCCGCCTAACTTTTTATGCCCGATTAGGCTTCCAGGGAGGCGGCTAAGCATTATTGACCAATCATGGAGCTTTTTTGGGACTTCCGTGTGGAGCTTTGGGGCCGTTCCGCCTAGCTTTTTATGCCCGATTAGGCTTCCAGGGAGGCGGCTAAGCATTATTGACCAATCATGGAGCTTTTTTGGGACTTCCGTGTGGAGCTTTGGGGCCGTTCCGCCTAGCTTTTTATGCCCGATTAGGCTTCCAGGGAGGCGGCTAAGCATTATTGACCAATCATGGAGCTTTTTTGGGACTTCCGTGTGGAGCTTTGGGGCCGTTCCGCCTAGCTTTTTATGCCCGATTAGGCTTCCAGGGAGGCGGCTAAGCATTATTGACCAATCATGGAGCTTTTTTGGGACTTCCGTGTGGAGCTTTGGGGCCGTTCCGCCTAGCTTTTTATGCCCGATTAGGCTTCCAGGGAGGCGGCTAAGCATTATTGACCAATCATGGAGCTTTTTTGGGACTTCCGTGTGGAGCTTTGGGGCCGTTCCGCCTAGCTTTTTATGCCCGATTAGGCTTCCAGGGAGGCGGCTAAGCATTATTGACCAATCATGGAGCTTTTTTGGGACTTCCGTGTGGAGCTTTGGGGCCGTTCCGCCTAGCTTTTTATGCCCGATTAGGCTTCCAGGGAGGCGGCTAAGCATTATTGACCAATCATGGAGCTTTTTTGGGACTTCCGTGTGGAGCTTTGGGGCCGTTCCGCCTAGCTTTTTATGCCCGATTAGGCTTCCAGGGAGGCGGCTAAGCATTATTGACCAATCATGGAGCTTTTTTGGGACTTCCGTGTGGAGCTTTGGGGCCGTTCCGCCTAGCTTTTTATGCCCGATTAGGCTTCCAGGGAGGCGGCTAAGCATTATTGACCAATCATGGAGCTTTTTTGGGACTTCCGTGTGGAGCTTTGGGGCCGTTCCGCCTAGCTTTTTATGCCCGATTAGGCTTCCAGGGAGGCGGCTAAGCATTATTGACCAATCATGGAGCTTTTTTGGGACTTCCAGCCGGTGCTTTGGGGGCCTTCCCCCTCACTTTCTACGCCCGATTGGGCTTCCAGGGACGCGGCTAAGCATTTTTAACAGAAATGGAGCTTTTTGCGGAGCTCCAGCCGGTGCCACCGGCAGGCCGTGCACGCGGACGAGATGACCGAAAGAAGCTCCAGGAGAGCGGATGGACGCTTTTTAAGCACCGAGGCGGAGATCGCGGAGCTTTAATAGACTTCCAGCGGGCCCAAAGCGGCCAGGCAGACGGCGCAGCGCGACCTGGTACCTCGCACGGGACGCATCGCCCCCCCCGCGCACAGTTCCAGGGGGCCGGGATGACGTTTCAAAGCTGCCGCTGCAGCTGCGGCGGGGAGTGGCCTCCCTCCGGTGGACACGACGAGTAAATGACACCGGCCGCTGACGCAAACCCACGCCGGACAGGAGAGCTCAAAAGCCGGGTAACATTTCAAGGAAGACCCCCCCTGCGCAGACCTCCACTAGGCCGGGATGACTGTTCAGCTGTGGCGGGGAGTGGCCTCCCTCCGGTCGGCACGACGAGTAAATGACACCGGCCGCTGACGCAAACCCACGCCGGACAGGAGAGCTCAAAAGCCGGGTAACATTTCAAGGAAGACCCCCCCTGCGCAGACCTCCACTAGGCCGGGATGACTGTTCAGCTGTGGCGGGGAGTGGCCTCCCTCCGGTCGGCACGACGAGTAAATGACACCGGCCGCTGACGCAAACCCACGCCGGACAGGAGAGCTCAAAAGCCGGGTAACATTTCAAGGAAGACCCCCCCTGCGCAGACCTCCACTAGGCCGGGATGACTGTTCAGCTGTGGCGGGGAGTGGCCTCCCTCCGGTCGGCACGACGAGTAAATGACACCGGCCGCTGACGCAAACCCACGCCGGACAGGAGAGCTCAAAAGCCGGGTAACATTTCAAGGAAGACCCCCCCTGCGCAGACCTCCACTAGGCCGGGATGACTGTTCAGCTGCGGCGGGGAGTGGCCTCCCTCCGGTCGGCACGACGAGTAAATGACACCGGCCGCTGACGCAAACCCACGCCGGACAGGAGAGCTCAAAAGCCGGGTAACATTTCAAGGAAGACCCCCCCTGCGCAGACCTCCACTAGGCCGGGATGACTGTTCAGCTGTGGCGGGGAGTGGCCTCCCTCCGGTCGGCACGACGAGTAAATGACACCGGCCGCTGACGCAAACCCACGCCGGACAGGAGAGCTCAAAAGCCGGGTAACATTTCAAGGAAGACCCCCCCTGCGCAGACCTCCACTAGGCCGGGATGACTGTTCAGCTGCGGCGGGGAGTGGCCTCCCTCCGGTCGGCACGACGAGTAAAGCTATTTAGGAAAATCTGAGATAAATATCACTTGCATAATAATTTGGAACACGGTCCCGTGTTCCAAATTATTATGCAAAATGTATTTAGACACCAGCAATCGCACTTAGATTTGTTTCTTTTTTCTTTCTTTTAGCTTCCATAATGTTACCGGGCGCTGACGCAAACCCACGCCCGGCAGGAGAGCTCAAAAGCCGGGTAACATTTCAAGGAAGCTATTTAGGAAAATCTGAGATAAATATCCTTTGCATAATAATTTGGAACACGGTCCCGTGTTCCAAATTATTATGCAAAATGTATTTAAGTGTCATAAAGATTACATTTTTTGTTTTTCAAGTACTGAAATCACCCTCAGTCATGGTACAGTCCATGGTAGTCTGCCAGGTGAGCGCAATTGTAGTAATTAACAAGTCTATTTAAGTTCCGCGTTTTTAAGCGTTCGGCCATTTCGTTCAACCATGGGGAGGAAAAAGGATCTCTCTGCTGTCGAGAAGCGTGAAATCGTTCGATGCCTTGGACAAGGTATGCAGACATTCGATATTGCACGAAAGCTTAAGCGCGACCATCGAACTTTGAAGAAATTCGTCGCTGATTCGGAGCAAACGCGCGTTCGTGCAGACAAAGGCACGACAAGGAAGGTTTCTGCAAGACAAACAAATCGAATCAAGAGGGCGGCTGCAAGCATGCCACTAAAGACGAGCAAACAAATATTCGACGCTGCTGGTGCCAGTGAAGTCCCACGAACGACGAGGTGCAGGATCCTCCAGAGGCTTGCAGTTGTGCGGAAACCCTCCATTCGGCCACCCCTGAACAACGCGAACAAGCAGAAACGGCTGCAGTGGGCCCAGACTTACATGAAGACAAATTTTCAGACAGTCCTGTTCACCGACGAGTGCCGTGCCACCTTGGATGGGCCAGGTAGGGTTTTTTAAGTTTTTCCTTGCACTTTTGAGAGCTCAGGGGATGCTTTGAGAATAATTGTCAATTTCTGTCAATGTGAAGCCCTTTGAGACTGCTTGTGATTTAGGGCTATACAAATAAACTTGATTTGACTTGACTTTACAGATGGATGGAGTCGTGGATGGTTGTGTGGACGGCCACGATAGCCCAACAAGGCTGCGGCGTCAGCAGGGAGGTGGCGGAGTGATGTTTTGGGCCGGAATCATGGGGAGAGAGCTGCTTGGCCCCTTTAGGGTCCCTGAAGGCGTCAAAATTACGTCTGTTAACTACGTGGAATTTCTGACTCAACACTTCTGTCCATGGTACAACAGGAAGAACCGTGCTTTCCGTCAAAAGATCATCTTCATGCATGACAATGCACCGTCTCATGCTGCAAGAAATACGTCAACGTCTTTGGCATCTATGGGAATAAAGGGAGAGAAACTGATGGTGTGGCCCCCATGCTCCCCTGACCTCAATCCTATTGAAAACTTGTGGAGCATCGTCAAGCAGAAAATCTACGAAGGTGGGAGGCAGTTCAATTCCAAAGAGCAGCTCTGGCAGGCTATTCTTAGATCCTGCCAAGAAATTCAACCAGAAACTGTACAAAAACTCACAAGTTCAGTGGATGGAAGAATCGTGAAGCTGCTGTTGAACAAGGGTCCTATGTTAAAATGTAACTTTGTTTTTTATTGAAATAAAGGGTCCTATGTTAAAATGTAACTTGTTTGTCTTTTCTTTGAAATAGCTTTTGATTTCAGTAAATATGACCTCCTAATGCTGTAAATTCTTAAGATGGGCATTTCAGTTCATAAAAACCTATAAAATGTTATAAAACTCTGTTGTGCGTAATAATGTGGAACAGTGCATTTTAAGTTTTTTATTTTTAAAAATTCTGTGATCATTCGGTTTGTTCAATAAAATTAGAATTCATCAAAATAATGGTTGATGACTTGAAAATTATGCTGACTCATTTTGCATCGACTATTTAGGAAAATCTGAGATAAATGTCACTTGCATAATAATTTGGAACACGGTGTAAGTGCGATTGCTGGTGTATTTACTCGTCGTGTCCACCGGAGGACGGCAAATCCCCGCCGCAGCTGCAGCGGCAGCGCTTAAATGTCTTCCCGGCCGCCTGGAACTCTGCACGGGGCGTGTTTCGTCCCGCGCAGCGGTACCAGATCGCGCTGCGCCGTCAGCCGAGCCGCGCGCGGTCCGCTGGAAGTCTACACTGTGTTCCAAATTATTATGCAAATTGTATTTATGTGTCATAAAGATTACATTTTTTGTTTTTCAATTAAACTCATGGATGGTATTACGTGTCAGGGCTCTTTGGATCACTGAGATCAATCTCAGACACCGGGGATCATTACCGGCCAGTTGAGCCCAAATTAAGGAAAAACTACTTAAGAATGGTGTTCCACATTATTAAGCAGATAATTTGAAGTTCGCTTTGAGCAGTGGCGGACGCCAACCCACGACCGGTGGGAGAGCTCGGAGGGCGGATGGGCTTTCAAGGAAGCCCCCCAGGCCGGTCCCACTCGCACTTAGAATTTTTTTTTTTTTTGGCTTCCATAATGTACCGGGCGCGGACGCGAAACCCACGCCGGGCAGGAGAGCTCGAAAGGCGGCTAAGCATTCAAGGAAGCACCGTCTGGAGCTTCAGAGCCGTTCCGCCTGACTTTTAACGTAGAGTACCGGGCGCAAACCACTAACTCAAGCCCGGCATGGCAGCTCGAAAGGCGGCTAAGCATTCAAGGAAGCACCGTCTGGAGCTTCAGAGCCGTTCCGCCTGACTTTTAACGTAGAGTACCGGGCGCAAACCACTAACTCAAGCCCGGCATGGCAGCTCGAAAGGCGGCTAAGCATTCAAGGAAGCACCGTCTGGAGCTTCAGAGCCGTTCCGCCTGACTTTTAACGTAGAGTACCGGGCGCAAACCACTAACTCAAGCCCGGCATGGCAGCTCGAAAGGCGGCTAAGCATTCAAGGAAGCACCGTCTGGAGCTTCAGAGCCGTTCCGCCTGACTTTTAACGTAGAGTACCGGGCGCAAACCACTAACTCAAGCCCGGCATGGCAGCTCGAAAGGCGGCTAAGCATTCAAGGAAGCACCGTCTGGAGCTTCAGAGCCGTTCCGCCTGACTTTTAACGTAGAGTACCGGGCGCAAACCACTAACTCAAGCCCGGCATGGCAGCTCGAAAGGCGGCTAAGCATTCAAGGAAGCACCGTCTGGAGCTTCAGAGCCGTTCCGCCTGACTTTTAACGTAGAGTACCGGGCGCAAACCACTAACTCAAGCCCGGCATGGCAGCTCGAAAGGCGGCTAAGCATTCAAGGAAGCACCGTCTGGAGCTTCAGAGCCGTTCCGCCTGACTTTTAACGTAGAGTACCGGGCGCAAACCACTAACTCAAGCCCGGCATGGCAGCTCGAAAGGCGGCTAAGCATTCAAGGAAGCACCGTCTGGAGCTTCAGAGCCGTTCCGCCTGACTTTTAACGTAGAGTACCGGGCGCAAACCACTAACTCAAGCCCGGCATGGCAGCTCGAAAGGCGGCTAAGCATTCAAGGAAGCACCGTCTGGAGCTTCAGAGCCGTTCCGCCTGACTTTTAACGTAGAGTACCGGGCGCAAACCACTAACTCAAGCCCGGCATGGCAGCTCGAAAGGCGGCTAAGCATTCAAGGAAGCACCGTCTGGAGCTTCAGAGCCGTTCCGCCTGACTTTTAACGTAGAGTACCGGGCGCAAACCACTAACTCAAGCCCGGCATGGCAGCTCGAAAGGCGGCTAAGCATTCAAGGAAGCACCGTCTGGAGCTTCAGAGCCGTTCCGCCTGACTTTTAACGTAGAGTACCGGGCGCAAACCACTAACTCAAGCCCGGCATGGCAGCTCGAAAGGCGGCT
>NW_026872102.1:22500-40000 GCF_033458585.1 Syngnathus typhle
CAGACGGGGGTCCGGAAGCTGAGGGGGGTGAAGGACGGCGGCCGGGAGCAGACGGCCGTCCCCGGGAGGGGGTGTTCGTTCACGTGCGGACGCCGGGAGCAGGCGGCCGTCACGCGATTCTGCCAACCGTTCCTACCGGCCTGTGTTTAAGGAGGCGGCCGGTCCTCCGTCCTTGGATGGATAAGATTCGCAGATTTTCGCCCGGCCTGTGTTTAAGGAGGCGGCCGGTTCCCTCCTTCCTTCCTTTCTTGGATGTATAACATTCGCAGATTTTCGCCCGGCCGGTGGTTTAAGGAGGCGGCCGGTCCTCCCTCCTTGGATGTATAACATTCGCAGATTTTCGCCCGGCCTATGTTTAGTGAGGCGACCGGTCCTCCCTCCTTGGATGTATAACATTCGCATATTTTCGCCCGGCCGGTGGTTTAAGGAGGCGGCCGGTCCTCCCTCCTTGGATGTATAACATTCGCAGATTTTCGCCCGGCCTATGTTTAGTGAGGCGACCGGTCCTCCGTGTGAGAGCGACCCGCAAGTGGGGAGGAACCGTCCACCCAACGCCGGCGCGAGCCGGGGCCGGTGGGGGCCCTACCAAGGCGGGTCTCATTGCCTGTCGGTCAGTTCGGGAGAAGGTGGGGGTACTCGGAGGCCCGCCGGGAGCAGACGGGGGTCCGGAAGGTGAGGGGGTGAAGGACGGCGGTCGGGAGCAGACGGCCGTCCCCGGGAGGGGGTGTTCGTTCACGTGCGGACGCCGGGAGCAGGCGGCCGTCACGCAATTCTGCCAACCGTTCCCACCGGCCTGTGTTTAAGGAGGCGGCCGGTCCTCCACGAGAAGAATTCTGCCAAACGTTCCACCGGCCTGTGTTTAAGGAGGCGGCCGGTCCTCCCCGTCGTTCCGCCGGCTTGTGTTTAAGGAGGCGGCCGGTCCTCCACGAGAAGAATTCTGCCAAACGTTCCACCGGCCTGTGTTTAAGGAGGCGGCCGGTCCTCCCCGTCGTTCCGCCGGCTTGTGTTTAAGGAGGCGGCCGGTCCTCCACTATTCCTTCCTTGGATGGAAAGCATGTAGCACTTTGAAAATTTTCGAGCACTGTGACACTTTGAAAATTTTCGAGAGTTTTTGTACTTAGAAAATTTTTCGCTCTTGCACTTCCAGAGTGCTTTGCGGTAGCTCCTAGGTTCGCTGTCCGAGCATGTGAACACTTTTTGGGGGGGAACACATCGCTAGAGACACCAGCCGCCTGGTTCTCGGGGCCAAAACTTGTGTTCCCCACACTCGTTCTGACTATATTTTGCGATTTGGGGGTAAAGGTAATGAGTACAGTGACTAGGGGGACCAACTCATCGTACTCTGGCGCACCAACAGACCAAAGCTGGTACTGCACTTACCCCTGGTACCCCAACGCCTGGTACCTGACGGGCGAGAGGCTGATTTTTCGCTATTTGCGGCCGACCGAGGGAACCAGACAAAGCGGACACTTTACGGCGCAAGAGCCGTTGGCACTTAGAAATTTTTCGACAAAGTTGGCGCGAGCTCCAGAAGGAGAGGCTGATTTTTCGCTATTTGTGGCCGACCGAGGGAACCAGGCAAAGCGGACACTTTACGGCGCAAGAGCCGTTGGCACTTAGAAATTTTTTGACAAAGTTGGCGCGAGCTCCAGAAGGAGAGGCTGATTTTTCGCTATTTGTGGCCGACCGAGGGAACCAGGCAAAGCGGACACTTTACGGCGCAAGAGCCGTTGGCACTTAGAAAATATTCGCCAAAGTTGGCACGAGCTCCAGAAGGAGAGGCTGATTTTTCGCTATTTGTGGCCGACCGAGGGAACCAGACAAAGCGGACACATTACGGCGCAAGAGCCGTTGGCACTTAGAAAATATTCGCCAAAGTTGGCACGAGCTCCAGAAGGAGAGGCTGATTTTTCGCTATTTGTGGCCGACCGAGGGAACCAGACAAAGCGGACACTTTACGGCGCAAGAGCCGTTGGCACTTGCGCGAGCTCCAGAAGGAGAGGCTGATTTTTCGCTATTTGTGGCCGACCGAGGGAACCAGACAAAGCGGACACTTTACGGCGCAAGAGCCGTTGGCACTTAGAAAATATTCGCCAAAGTTGGCACGAGCTCCAGAAGGAGAGGCTGATTTTTCGCTATTTGTGGCCGACCGAGGGAACCAGACAAAGCGGACACTTTACGGCGCAAGAGCCGTTGGCACTTGCGCGAGCTCCAGAAGGAGAGGCTGATTTTTCGCTATTTGTGGCCGACCGAGGGAACCAGACAAAGCGGACACTTTACGGCGCAAGAGCCGTTGGCACTTAGAAAATATTCGCCAAAGTTGGCACGAGCTCCAGAAGGAGAGGCTGATTTTTCGCTATTTGTGGCCGACCGAGGGAACCAGACAAAGCGGACACTTTACGGCGCAAGAGCCGTTGGCACTTGCGCGAGCTCCAGAAGGAGAGGCTGATTTTTCGCTATTTGTGGCCGACCGAGGGAACCAGACAAAGCGGACACTTTACGGCGCAAGAGCCGTTGGCACTTAGAAAATATTCGCCAAAGTTGGCGCGAGCTCCAGAAGGAGAGGCTGATTTTTCGCTATTTGTGGCCGACCGAGGGAACCAGGCAAAGCGGACACATTACGGCGCAAGAGCCGTTGGCACTTAGGCGAGCTCCAGAAGGAGAGGCTGATTTTTCGCTATTTGTGGCCGACCGAGGGAACCAGGCAAAGCGGACACATTACGGCGCAAGAGCCGTTGGCACTTAGAAAATATTCGCCAAAGTTGGCGCGAGCTCCAGAAGGAGAGGCTGATTTTTCGCTATTTGTGGCCGACCGAGGGAACCAGGCAAAGCGGACACATTACGGCGCAAGAGCCGTTGGCACTTAGGCGAGCTCCAGAAGGAGAGGCTGATTTTTCGCTATTTGTGGCCGACCGAGGGAACCAGGCAAAGCGGACACATTACGGCGCAAGAGCCGTTGGCACTTAGGCGAGCTCCAGAAGGAGAGGCTGGTTTTTCGCTATTTGTGGCCGACCGAGGGAACCAGGCAAAGCGGACACATTACGGCGCAAGAGCCGTTGGCACTTAGGCGAGCTCCAGAAGGAGAGGCTGATTTTTCGCCGTTTGTGGCCGACCGAGGGAACCAGGCAAAGCGGACACATTACGGCGCAAGAGCCGTTGGCACTTAGGCGAGCTCCAGAAGGAGAGGCTGGTTTTTCGCTATTTGTGGCCGACCGAGGGAACCAGGCAAAGCGGACACATTACGGCGCAAGAGCCGTTGGCACTTAGGCGAGCTCCAGAAGGAGAGGCTGATTTTTCGCCGTTTGTGGCCGACCGAGGGAACCAGGCAAAGCGGACACATTACGGCGCAAGAGCCGTTGGCACTTAGAAAATATTCGCCAAAGTTGGCACGAGCTCCAGAAGGAGAGGCTGATTTTTCGCTATTTGTGGCCGACCGAGGGAACCAGGCAAAGCGGACACATTACGGCGCAAGAGCCGTTGGCACTTAGGCGAGCTCCAGAAGGAGAGGCTGGTTTTTCGCCGTTTGTGGCCGACCGAGGGAACCAGGCAAAGCGGACACATTACGGCGCAAGAGCCGTTGGCACTTAGGCGAGCTCCAGAAGGAGAGGCTGGTTTTTCGCTATTTGTGGCCGACCGAGGGAACCAGGCAAAGCGGACACATTACGGCGCAAGAGCCGTTGGCACTTAGGCGAGCTCCAGAAGGAGAGGCTGATTTTTCGCCGTTTGTGGCCGACCGAGGGAACCAGGCAAAGCGGACACATTACGGCGCAAGAGCCGTTGGCACTTAGAAAATATTCGCCAAAGTTGGCACGAGCTCCAGAAGGAGAGGCTGATTTTTCGCTATTTGTGGCCGACCGAGGGAACCAGGCAAAGCGGACACATTACGGCGCAAGAGCCGTTGGCACTTAGGCGAGCTCCAGAAGGAGAGGCTGGTTTTTCGCCGTTTGTGGCCGACCGAGGGAACCAGGCAAAGCGGACACATTACGGCGCAAGAGCCGTTGGCACTTAGGCGAGCTCCAGAAGGAGAGGCTGGTTTTTCGCTATTTGTGGCCGACCGAGGGAACCAGGCAAAGCGGACACATTACGGCGCAAGAGCCGTTGGCACTTAGGCGAGCTCCAGAAGGAGAGGCTGATTTTTCGCCGTTTGTGGCCGACCGAGGGAACCAGGCAAAGCGGACACATTACGGCGCAAGAGCCGTTGGCACTTAGAAAATATTCGCCAAAGTTGGCACGAGCTCCAGAAGGAGAGGCTGATTTTTCGCTATTTGTGGCCGACCGAGGGAACCAGGCAAAGCGGACACATTACGGCGCAAGAGCCGTTGGCACTTAGGCGAGCTCCAGAAGGAGAGGCTGGTTTTTCGCCGTTTGTGGCCGACCGAGGGAACCAGGCAAAGCGGACACATTACGGCGCAAGAGCCGTTGGCACTTAGGCGAGCTCCAGAAGGAGAGGCTGGTTTTTCGCTATTTGTGGCCGACCGAGGGAACCAGGCAAAGCGGACACATTACGGCGCAAGAGCCGTTGGCACTTAGGCGAGCTCCAGAAGGAGAGGCTGATTTTTCGCCGTTTGTGGCCGACCGAGGGAACCAGGCAAAGCGGACACATTACGGCGCAAGAGCCGTTGGCACTTAGAAAATATTCGCCAAAGTTGGCACGAGCTCCAGAAGGAGAGGCTGATTTTTCGCTATTTGTGGCCGACCGAGGGAACCAGGCAAAGCGGACACATTACGGCGCAAGAGCCGTTGGCACTTAGGCGAGCTCCAGAAGGAGAGGCTGGTTTTTCGCCGTTTGTGGCCGACCGAGGGAACCAGGCAAAGCGGACACATTACGGCGCAAGAGCCGTTGGCACTTAGGCGAGCTCCAGAAGGAGAGGCTGGTTTTTCGCTATTTGTGGCCGACCGAGGGAACCAGGCAAAGCGGACACATTACGGCGCAAGAGCCGTTGGCACTTAGGCGAGCTCCAGAAGGAGAGGCTGGTTTTTCGCTATTTGTGGCCGACCGAGGGAACCAGGCAAAGCGGACACATTACGGCGCAAGAGCCGTTGGCACTTAGGCGAGCTCCAGAAGGAGAGGCTGGTTTTTCGCTATTTGTGGCCGACCGAGGGAACCAGGCAAAGCGGACACATTACGGCGCAAGAGCCGTTGGCACTTAGGCGAGCTCCAGAAGGAGAGGCTGGTTTTTCGCTATTTGTGGCCGACCGAGGGAACCAGGCAAAGCGGACACATTACGGCGCAAGAGCCGTTGGCACTTAGAAAATATTCGCCAAAGTTGGCACGAGCTCCAGAAGGAGAGGCTGATTTTTCGCTATTTGTGGCCGACCGAGGGAACCAGGCAAAGCGGACACATTACGGCGCAAGAGCCGTTGGCACTTAGGCGAGCTCCAGAAGGAGAGGCTGGTTTTTCGCCGTTTGTGGCCGACCGAGGGAACCAGGCAAAGCGGACACATTACGGCGCAAGAGCCGTTGGCACTTAGGCGAGCTCCAGAAGGAGAGGCTGGTTTTTCGCTATTTGTGGCCGACCGAGGGAACCAGGCAAAGCGGACACATTACGGCGCAAGAGCCGTTGGCACTTAGGCGAGCTCCAGAAGGAGAGGCTGATTTTTCGCCGTTCGTGGCCGACCGAGGGAACCAGGCAAAGCGGACACATTACGGCGCAAGAGCCGTTGGCACTTAGAAAATATTCGCCAAAGTTGGCACGAGCTCCAGAATGAGAGGCTGATTTTTCGCCGTTTGTGGCCGACCGAGGGAACCAGGCAAAGCGGACACATTACGGCGCAAGAGCCGTTGGCACTTAGGCGAGCTCCAGAAGGAGAGGCTGATTTTTTCGCTATTTGTGGCCGACCGAGGGAACCAGGCAAAGCGGACACATTACGGCGCAAGAGCCGTTGGCACTTAGAAAATATTCGCCAAAGTTGGCACGAGCTCCAGAATGAGAGGCTGATTTTTCGCCGTTTGTGGCCGACCGAGGGAACCAGACAAAGCGGACACATTACGGCGCAAGAGCCGTTGGCACTTAGGCGAGCTCCAGAAGGAGAGGCTGATTTTTTCGCTATTTGTGGCCGACCGAGGGAACCAGGCAAAGCGGACACATTACGGCGCAAGAGCCGTTGGCACTTAGAAAATATTCGCCAAAGTTGGCACGAGCTCCAGAATGAGAGGCTGATTTTTCGCCGTTTGTGGCCGACCGAGGGAACCAGGCAAAGCGGACACATTACGGCGCAAGAGCCGTTGGCACTTAGGCGAGCTCCAGAAGGAGAGGCTGATTTTTTCGCTATTTGTGGCCGACCGAGGGAACCAGGCAAAGCGGACACATTACGGCGCAAGAGCCGTTGGCACTTAGAAAATATTCGCCAAAGTTGGCACGAGCTCCAGAATGAGAGGCTGATTTTTCGCCGTTTGTGGCCGACCGAGGGAACCAGACAAAGCGGACACATTACGGCGCAAGAGCCGTTGGCACTTAGGCGAGCTCCAGAAGGAGAGGCTGATTTTTCGCTATTTGTGGCCGACCGAGGGAACCAGGCAAAGCGGACACTTTACGGCGCAAGAGCCGTTGGCACTTAGAAAATATTCGCCAAAGTTGGCACGAGCTCCAGAAGGAGAGGCTGATTTTTCGCCGTTTGTGGCCGACCGAGGGAACCAGACAAAGCGGACACATTACGGCGCAAGAGCCGTTGGCACTTAGGCGAGCTCCAGAAGGAGAGGCTGATTTTTCGCTATTTGTGGCCGACCGAGGGAACCAGGCAAAGCGGACACTTTACGGCGCAAGAGCCGTTGGCACTTGGAAAATATTCTGAAATTCTCACCGACCTCCGTGGTGGAGAGGCCGAATTTTCGACATTCGTGGCCGACCGGTGGAACCGTCGCCACTCGGACAACTTGTGCGGCAGCCCTCGGTGATTTTAGGACCGCTTTTTCACCCTCGCTGTCCGACCGGAGAACCGTCGTAGCTCGGACAGTTCGTGTGCCAGCATCCGCTGGCACTTAGAAAATTTTAAAAAAGAAAAAAATAGTCTTCTGCATATACGTTCTGACTATATTTTGCGATTAGGGGGTAAAGGTAATGAGTACAGTGACTAGGGGGACCAACTCATCGTACTCTGGCGCACCAACACGCCAAGGTTGGTACTGCACTTAGGCTGATTTTTGCGCTATTCGCGGCCGACCGGGGAACCAGCGCGGAGCGGACACATTACGGCGAATGAGCCGTTGGCACTTAGAAAATTTTTGAGCTTTTTTCGAACTTCCGTGAGGCTGATTTTGCGCTATTCGCGGCCGACCGGGGAACCAGCGCGGAGCGGACACATTACGGCGAATGAGCCGTTGGCACTTAGAAAATTTTTGAGCTTTTTTCGAACTTCCGTGAGGCTGATTTTGCGCTATTCGCGGCCGACCGGGGAACCAGCGCGGAGCGGACACATTACGGCGAATGAGCCGTTGGCACTTAGAAAATTTTTGAGCTTTTTTCGGACTTCCGTGTGGAGCTTTGGGGCCGTTCCGCCTAACTTTTTATGCCCGATTAGGCTTCCAGGGAGGCGGCTAAGCATTATTGACCAATCATGGAGCTTTTTTGGGACTTCCGTGTGGAGCTTTGGGGCCGTTCCGCCTAACTTTTTATGCCCGATTAGGCTTCCAGGGAGGCGGCTAAGCATTATTGACCAATCATGGAGCTTTTTTGGGACTTCCGTGTGGAGCTTTGGAGCCGTTCCGCCTAACTTTTTATGCCCGATTAGGCTTCCAGGGAGGCGGCTAAGCATTATTGACCAATCATGGAGCTTTTTTGGGACTTCCGTGTGGAGCTTTGGGGCCGTTCCGCCTAGCTTTTTATGCCCGATTAGGCTTCCAGGGAGGCGGCTAAGCATTATTGACCAATCATGGAGCTTTTTTGGGACTTCCGTGTGGAGCTTTGGGGCCGTTCCGCCTAACTTTTTATGCCCGATTAGGCTTCCAGGGAGGCGGCTAAGCATTATTGACCAATCATGGAGCTTTTTTGGGACTTCCGTGTGGAGCTTTGGGGCCGTTCCGCCTAGCTTTTTATGCCCGATTAGGCTTCCAGGGAGGCGGCTAAGCATTATTGACCAATCATGGAGCTTTTTTGGGACTTCCGTGTGGAGCTTTGGGGCCGTTCCGCCTAGCTTTTTATGCCCGATTAGGCTTCCAGGGAGGCGGCTAAGCATTATTGACCAATCATGGAGCTTTTTTGGGACTTCCGTGTGGAGCTTTGGGGCCGTTCCGCCTAGCTTTTTATGCCCGGTTAGGCTTCCAGGGAGGCGGCTAAGCATTATTGACCAATCATGGAGCTTTTTTGGGACTTCCGTGTGGAGCTTTGGGGCCGTTCCGCCTAGCTTTTTATGCCCGATTAGGCTTCCAGGGAGGCGGCTAAGCATTATTGACCAATCATGGAGCTTTTTTGGGACTTCCGTGTGGAGCTTTGGGGCCGTTCCGCCTAGCTTTTTATGCCCGATTAGGCTTCCAGGGAGGCGGCTAAGCATTATTGACCAATCATGGAGCTTTTTTGGGACTTCCAGCCGGTGCTTTGGGGGCCTTCCCCCTCACTTTCTACGCCCGATTGGGCTTCCAGGGACGCGGCTAAGCATTTTTAACAGAAATGGAGCTTTTTGCGGAGCTCCAGCCGGTGCCACCGGCAGGCCGTGCACGCGGACGAGATGACCGAAAGAAGCTCCAGGAGAGCGGATGGACGCTTTTTAAGCACCGAGGCGGAGATCGCGGAGCTTTAATAGACTTCCAGCGGGCCCAAAGCGGCCAGGCAGACGGCGCAGCGCGACCTGGTACCTCGCACGGGACGCATCGCCCCCCCCGCGCACAGTTCCAGGGGGCCGGGATGACGTTTCAAAGCTGCCGCTGCAGCTGCGGCGGGGAGTGGCCTCCCTCCGGTGGACACGACGAGTAAATGACACCGGCCGCTGACGCAAACCCACGCCGGACAGGAGAGCTCAAAAGCCGGGTAACATTTCAAGGAAGACCCCCCCTGCGCAGACCTCCACTAGGCCGGGATGACTGTTCAGCTGTGGCGGGGAGTGGCCTCCCTCCGGTCGGCACGACGAGTAAATGACACCGGCCGCTGACGCAAACCCACGCCGGACAGGAGAGCTCAAAAGCCGGGTAACATTTCAAGGAAGACCCCCCCTGCGCAGACCTCCACTAGGCCGGGATGACTGTTCAGCTGTGGCGGGGAGTGGCCTCCCTCCGGTCGGCACGACGAGTAAATGACACCGGCCGCTGACGCAAACCCACGCCGGACAGGAGAGCTCAAAAGCCGGGTAACATTTCAAGGAAGACCCCCCCTGCGCAGACCTCCACTAGGCCGGGATGACTGTTCAGCTGTGGCGGGGAGTGGCCTCCCTCCGGTCGGCACGACGAGTAAATGACACCGGCCGCTGACGCAAACCCACGCCGGACAGGAGAGCTCAAAAGCCGGGTAACATTTCAAGGAAGACCCCCCCTGCGCAGACCTCCACTAGGCCGGGATGACTGTTCAGCTGTGGCGGGGAGTGGCCTCCCTCCGGTCGGCACGACGAGTAAATGACACCGGCCGCTGACGCAAACCCACGCCGGACAGGAGAGCTCAAAAGCCGGGTAACATTTCAAGGAAGACCCCCCCTGCGCAGACCTCCACTAGGCCGGGATGACTGTTCAGCTGTGGCGGGGAGTGGCCTCCCTCCGGTCGGCACGACGAGTAAATGACACCGGCCGCTGACGCAAACCCACGCCGGACAGGAGAGCTCAAAAGCCGGGTAACATTTCAAGGAAGACCCCCCCTGCGCAGACCTCCACTAGGCCGGGATGACTGTTCAGCTGCGGCGGGGAGTGGCCTCCCTCCGGTCGGCACGACGAGTAAATGACACCGGCCGCTGACGCAAACCCACGCCGGACAGGAGAGCTCAAAAGCCGGGTAACATTTCAAGGAAGACCCCCCCTGCGCAGACCTCCACTAGGCCGGGATGACTGTTCAGCTGCGGCGGGGAGTGGCCTCCCTCCGGTCGGCACGACGAGTAAAGCTATTTAGGAAAATCTGAGATAAATATCACTTGCATAATAATTTGGAACACGGTCCCGTGTTCCAAATTATTATGCAAAATGTATTTAGACACCAGCAATCGCACTTAGATTTGTTTCTTTTTTCTTTCTTTTAGCTTCCATAATGTTACCGGGCGCTGACGCAAACCCACGCCCGGCAGGAGAGCTCAAAAGCCGGGTAACATTTCAAGGAAGACCCCCCCTGCGCAGACCTCCACTAGGCCGGGATGACTGTTCAGCTGCGGCGGGGAGTGGCCTCCCTCCGGTCGGCACGACGAGTAAATGACACCGGCCGCTGACGCAAACCCACGCCGGACAGGAGAGCTCAAAAGCCGGGTAACATTTCAAGGAAGACCCCCCCTGCGCAGACCTCCACTAGGCCGGGATGACTTTTCAAAGCTGCCTCTGCAGCTGCGGCGGGGAGTTGCCTCCCTCCGGTGGACACGACGAGTAAATACACCAGCACTTGCTCTTAGATTTGTTTCTTTTTTCTTTCTTTTAGCTTCCATAATGTTACCGGGCGCTGACGCAAACCCACGCCCGGCAGGAGAGCTCAAAAGCCGGGTAACATTTCAAGGAAGACCCCCCCTGCGCAGACCTCCACTAGGCCGGGATGACTGTTCAGCTGCGGCGGGGAGTGGCCTCCCTCCGGTCGGCACGACGAGTAAAGCTATTTAGGAAAATCTGAGATAAATATCACTTGCATAATAATTTGGAACACGGTCCCGTGTTCCAAATTATTATGCAAAATGTATTTAGACACCAGCAATCGCACTTAGATTTGTTTCTTTTTTCTTTCTTTTAGCTTCCATAATGTTACCGGGCGCTGACGCAAACCCACGCCCGGCAGGAGAGCTCAAAAGCCGGGTAACATTTCAAGGAAGACCCCCCCTGCGCAGACCTCCACTAGGCCGGGATGACTGTTCAGCTGCGGCGGGGAGTGGCCTCCCTCCGGTCGGCACGACGAGTAAATGACACCGGCCGCTGACGCAAACCCACGCCGGACAGGAGAGCTCAAAAGCCGGGTAACATTTCAAGGAAGACCCCCCCTGCGCAGACCTCCACTAGGCCGGGATGACTGTTCAGCTGCGGCGGGGAGTGGCCTCCCTCCGGTCGGCACGACGAGTAAAGCTATTTAGGAAAATCTGAGATAAATATCACTTGCATAATAATTTGGAACACGGTCCCGTGTTCCAAATTATTATGCAAAATGTATTTAGACACCAGCAATCGCACTTAGATTTGTTTCTTTTTTCTTTCTTTTAGCTTCCATAATGTTACCGGGCGCTGACGCAAACCCACGCCCGGCAGGAGAGCTCAAAAGCCGGGTAACATTTCAAGGAAGACCCCCCCTGCGCAGACCTCCACTAGGCCGGGATGACTGTTCAGCTGCGGCGGGGAGTGGCCTCCCTCCGGTCGGCACGACGAGTAAATGACACCGGCCGCTGACGCAAACCCACGCCGGACAGGAGAGCTCAAAAGCCGGGTAACATTTCAAGGAAGACCCCCCCTGCGCAGACCTCCACTAGGCCGGGATGACTTTTCAAAGCTGCCTCTGCAGCTGCGGCGGGGAGTTGCCTCCCTCCGGTGGACACGACGAGTAAATACACCAGCACTTGCTCTTAGATTTGTTTCTTTTTTCTTTCTTTTAGCTTCCATAATGTTACCGGGCGCTGACGCAAACCCACGCCCGGCAGGAGAGCTCAAAAGCCGGGTAACATTTCAAGGAAGACCCCCCCTGCGCAGACCTCCACTAGGCCGGGATGACTGTTCAGCTGCGGCGGGGAGTGGCCTCCCTCCGGTCGGCACGACGAGTAAAGCTATTTAGGAAAATCTGAGATAAATATCACTTGCATAATAATTTGGAACACGGTCCCGTGTTCCAAATTATTATGCAAAATGTATTTAGACACCAGCAATCGCACTTAGATTTGTTTCTTTTTTCTTTCTTTTAGCTTCCATAATGTTACCGGGCGCTGACGCAAACCCACGCCCGGCAGGAGAGCTCAAAAGCCGGGTAACATTTCAAGGAAGCTATTTAGGAAAATCTGAGATAAATATCCTTTGCATAATAATTTGGAACACGGTCCCGTGTTCCAAATTATTATGCAAAATGTATTTAAGTGTCATAAAGATTACATTTTTTGTTTTTCAAGTACTGAAATCACCCTCAGTCATGGTACAGTCCATGGTAGTCTGCCAGGTGAGCGCAATTGTAGTAATTAACAAGTCTATTTAAGTTCCGCGTTTTTAAGCGTTCGGCCATTTCGTTCAACCATGGGGAGGAAAAAGGATCTCTCTGCTGTCGAGAAGCGTGAAATCGTTCGATGCCTTGGACAAGGTATGCAGACATTCGATATTGCACGAAAGCTTAAGCGCGACCATCGAACTTTGAAGAAATTCGTCGCTGATTCGGAGCAAACGCGCGTTCGTGCAGACAAAGGCACGACAAGGAAGGTTTCTGCAAGACAAACAAATCGAATCAAGAGGGCGGCTGCAAGCATGCCACTAAAGACGAGCAAACAAATATTCGACGCTGCTGGTGCCAGTGAAGTCCCACGAACGACGAGGTGCAGGATCCTCCAGAGGCTTGCAGTTGTGCGGAAACCCTCCATTCGGCCACCCCTGAACAACGCGAACAAGCAGAAACGGCTGCAGTGGGCCCAGACTTACATGAAGACAAATTTTCAGACAGTCCTGTTCACCGACGAGTGCCGTGCCACCTTGGATGGGCCAGGTAGGGTTTTTTAAGTTTTTCCTTGCACTTTTGAGAGCTCAGGGGATGCTTTGAGAATAATTGTCAATTTCTGTCTATGTGAAGCCCTTTGAGACTGCTTGTGATTTAGGGCTATACAAATAAACTTGATTTGACTTGACTTTACAGATGGATGGAGTCGTGGATGGTTGGTGGACGGCCACGATAGCCCAACAAGGCTGCGGCGTCAGCAGGGAGGTGGCGGAGTGATGTTTTGGGCCGGAATCATGGGGAGAGAGCTGCTTGGCCCCTTTAGGGTCCCTGAAGGCGTCAAAATTACGTCTGTTAACTACGTGGAATTTCTGACTCAACACTTCTGTCCATGGTACAACAGGAAGAACCGTGCTTTCCGTCAAAAGATCATCTTCATGCATGACAATGCACCGTCTCATGCTGCAAGAAATACGTCAACGTCTTTGGCATCTATGGGAATAAAGGGAGAGAAACTGATGGTGTGGCCCCCATGCTCCCCTGACCTCAATCCTATTGAAAACTTGTGGAGCATCGTCAAGCAGAAAATCTACGAAGGTGGGAGGCAGTTCAATTCCAAAGAGCAGCTCTGGCAGGCTATTCTTAGATCCTGCCAAGAAATTCAACCAGAAACTGTACAAAAACTCACAAGTTCAGTGGATGGAAGAATCGTGAAGCTGCTGTTGAACAAAGGGTCCTATGTTAAAATGTAACTTTGTTTTTTATTGAAATAAAGGGTCCTATGTTAAAATGTAACTTGTTTGTCTTTTCTTTGAAATAGCTTTTGATTTCAGTAAATATGACCTCCTAATGCTGTAAATTCTTAAGATGGGCATTTCAGTTCATAAAAACCTATAAAATGTTATAAAACTCTGTTGTGCGTAATAATGTGGAACAGTGCATTTTAAGTTTTTTATTTTTTAAAAATTCTGTGATCATTCGGAGGTTTGTTCAATAAAATTAGAATTCATCAAAATAATGGTTGATGACTTGAAAATTATGCTGACTCATTTTGCATCGACTATTTAGGAAAATCTGAGATAAATGTCACTTGCATAATAATTTGGAACACGGTGTAAGTGCGATTGCTGGTGTATTTACTCGTCGTGTCCACCGGAGGACGGCAAATCCCCGCCGCAGCTGCAGCGGCAGCGCTTAAATGTCTTCCCGGCCGCCTGGAACTCTGCACGGGGCGTGTTTCGTCCCGCGCAGCGGTACCAGATCGCGCTGCGCCGTCAGCCGAGCCGCGCGCAGGTCCGCTGGAAGTCTACACTGTGTTCCAAATTATTATGCAAATTGTATTTATGTGTCATAAAGATTACATTTTTTGTTTTTCAATTAAACTCATGGATGGTATTACGTGTCAGGGCTCTTTGGATCACTGAGATCAATCTCAGACACCGGGGATCATTACCGGCCAGTTGAGCCCAAATTAAGGAAAAACTACTTAAGAATGGTGTTCCACATTATTAAGCAGATAATTTGAAGTTCGCTTTGAGCAGTGGCGGACGCCAACCCACGACCGGTGGGAGAGCTCGGAGGGCGGATGGGCTTTCAAGGAAGCCCCCCAGGCCGGTCCCACTCAGAATTTTTTTTTTTTTGGCTTCCATAATGTACCGGGCGCGGACGCGAAACCCACGCCGGGCAGGAGAGCTCGAAAGGCGGCTAAGCATTCAAGGAAGCACCGTCTGGAGCTTCAGAGCCGTTCCGCCTGACTTTTAACGTAGAGTACCGGGCGCAAACCACTAACTCAAGCCCGGCATGGCAGCTCGAAAGGCGGCTAAGCATTCAAGGAAGCACCGTCTGGAGCTTCAGAGCCGTTCCGCCTGACTTTTAACGTAGAGTACCGGGCGCAAACCACTAACTCAAGCCCGGCATGGCAGCTCGAAAGGCGGCTAAGCATTCAAGGAAGCACCGTCTGGAGCTTCAGAGCCGTTCCGCCTGACTTTTAACGTAGAGTACCGGGCGCAAACCACTAACTCAAGCCCGGCATGGCAGCTCGAAAGGCGGCTAAGCATTCAAGGAAGCACCGTCTGGAGCTTCAGAGCCGTTCCGCCTGACTTTTAACGTAGAGTACCGGGCGCAAACCACTAACTCAAGCCCGGCATGGCAGCTCGAAAGGCGGCTAAGCATTCAAGGAAGCACCGTCTGGAGCTTCAGAGCCGTTCCGCCTGACTTTTAACGTAGAGTACCGGGCGCAAACCACTAACTCAAGCCCGGCATGGCAGCTCGAAAGGCGGCTAAGCATTCAAGGAAGCACCGTCTGGAGCTTCAGAGCCGTTCCGCCTGACTTTTAACGTAGAGTACCGGGCGCAAACCACTAACTCAAGCCCGGCATGGCAGCTCGAAAGGCGGCTAAGCATTCAAGGAAGCACCGTCTGGAGCTTCAGAGCCGTTCCGCCTGACTTTTAACGTAGAGTACCGGGCGCAAACCACTAACTCAAGCCCGGCATGGCAGCTCGAAAGGCGGCTAAGCATTCAAGGAAGCACCGTCTGGAGCTTCAGAGCCGTTCCGCCTGACTTTTAACGTAGAGTACCGGGCGCAAACCACTAACTCAAGCCCGGCATGGCAGCTCGAAAGGCGGCTAAGCATTCAAGGAAGCACCGTCTGGAGCTTCAGAGCCGTTCCGCCTGACTTTTAACGTAGAGTACCGGGCGCAAACCACTAACTCAAGCCCGGCATGGCAGCTCGAAAGGCGGCTAAGCATTCAAGGAAGCACCGTCTGGAGCTTCAGAGCCGTTCCGCCTGACTTTTAACGTAGAGTACCGGGCGCAAACCACTAACTCAAGCCCGGCATGGCAGCTCGAAAGGCGGCTAAGCATTCAAGGAAGCACCGTCTGGAGCTTCAGAGCCGTTCCGCCTGACTTTTAACGTAGAGTACCGGGCGCAAACCACTAACTCAAGCCCGGCATGGCAGCTCGAAAGGCGGCTAAGCATTCAAGGAAGCACCGTCTGGAGCTTCAGAGCCGTTCCGCCTGACTTTTAACGTAGAGTACCGGGCGCAAACCACTAACTCAAGCCCGGCATGGCAGCTCGAAAGGCGGCTAAGCATTCAAGGAAGCACCGTCTGGAGCTTCAGAGCCGTTCCGCCTGACTTTTAACGTAGAGTACCGGGCGCAAACCACTAACTCAAGCCCGGCATGGCAGCTCGAAAGGCGGCTAAGCATTCAAGGAAGCACCGTCTGGAGCTTCAGAGCCGTTCCGCCTGACTTTTAACGTAGAGTACCGGGCGCAAACCACTAACTCAAGCCCGGCATGGCAGCTCGAAAGGCGGCTAAGCATTCAAGGAAGCGACGCCGGCCGGTCCGCGGGCCAAATAGGGTCCAGTAAAGTACCGGGCGCGGCCACTAACGCCTTGTGGCGGTCGCCTTGTGGCGGTCGGGGGGTGGCGGTCGGGGCTGGCGCTTGGGGCCTGGTGGCGGTCGCCTTGTGGCGGTCGCCTTGTGGCGGTCGGGGGGTGGCGGTCGGGGCTGGCGCTTGGGGCCAGTGGCGGTCGCCTTGTGGCGGTCGCCTTGTGGCGGTCGCCTTGTGGCGGTCGCCTTGTGGCGGTCGCCTTGTGGCGGTCGCCTTGTGGCGGTCGGGGGGTGGCGGTCGGGGCTGGCGCTTGGGGCCAGTGGCGGTCGCCTTGTGGCGGTCGCCTTGTGGCGGTCGCCTTGTGGCGGTCGCCTTGTGGCGGTCGCCTTGTGGCGGTCGGGGGGTGGCGGTCGGGGCTGGCGCTTGGGGCCGGTGGCGGTCGCCTTGTGGCGGTCGCCTTGTGGCGGTCGCCTTGTGGCGGTCGCCTTGTGGCGGTCGCCTTGTGGCGGTCGGGGGGTGGCGGTCGGGGCTGGCGCTTGGGGCCGGTGGCGGTCGCCTTGTGGCGGTCGCCTTGTGGCGGTCGCCTTGTGGCGGTCGCCTTGTGGCGGTCGCCTTGTGGCGGTCGCCTTGTGGCGGTCGGGGGGTGGCGGTCGGGGCTGGCGCTTGGGGCCAGTGGCGGTCGCCTTGTGGCGGTCGCCTTGTGGCGGTCGCCTTGTGGCGGTCGCCTTGTGGCGGTCGCCTTGTGGCGGTCGGGGGGTGGCGGTCGGGGCTGGCGCTTGGGGCCGGTGGCGGTCGCCTTGTGGCGGTCGCCTTGTGGCGGTCGCCTTGTGGCGGTCGGGGGGTGGCGGTCGGGGCTGGCGCTTGGGGCTGGCGTCCGCCAATAGTGGTTTAATTTCGGGAGGAAGATTGATTTTCGTCCCAAGCCCGCCGCTGGAGAAAATTTTAGGTACCAGGAGTGGATTTTTTTTGTCCACTCAGGAGGGGGACGTTGGCTGGTTTGGTGTCCGGGGGAAAGTGCTCTTTTCTCGGCCAGGAGAAAGATTAGACTCCCAGCCCGCCGCTGGAGAAAATTCTAGGTACCAGGAGTGGATTTTTTTTGTCCACTCAGGAGGGGGACGTGCTTTGTTGTCCGGGGGAAAGTGCTCTTTTCTCGGCCAGGAGAAAGATTAGACTCCCAGCCCGCCGCTGGAGAAAATCTTAGGTACCAGGAGTGGATTTTTTTTGTCCACTCAGGAGGGGGACGTGCTTTGTTGTCCGGGGAGAGTGCTCTTTTCTCGGCCAGGAGAAAGATTAGACTCCCAGCCCGCCGCTGGAGAAAATTCTAGGTACCAGGAGTGGATTTTTTTTGTCCACTCAGGAGGGGGACGTGCTTTGTTGTCCGGGGAGAGTGCTCTTTTCTCGGCCAGGAGAAAGATTAGACTCCCAGCCCGCCGCTGGAGAAAATTCT
>NW_026872102.1:52500-67500 GCF_033458585.1 Syngnathus typhle
ATGTTTAGTGAGGCGACCGGTCCTCCGTGGAGAGCGACCCGCAAGTGGGGAGGAACCGTCCACCCAACGCCGGCGCGAGCCGGGGCCGGTGGGGGCCCTACCAAGGCGGGTCTCATTGCCTGTCGGTCAGTTCGGGAGAAGGTGGGGGTACTCGGAGGCCCGCCGGGAGCAGACGGGGGTCCGGAAGGTGAGGGGGTGAAGGACGGCGGTCGGGAGCAGACGGCCGTCCCCGGGAGGGGGTGTTCGTTCACGTGCGGACGCCGGGAGCAGGCGGCCGTCACGCAATTCTGCCAACCGTTCCCACCGGCCTGTGTTTAAGGAGGCGGCCGGTCCTCCACGAGAAGAATTCTGCCAAACGTTCCACCGGCCTGTGTTTAAGGAGGCGGCCGGTCCTCCCCGTCGTTCCGCCGGCTTGTGTTTAAGGAGGCGGCCGGTCCTCCACGAGAAGAATTCTGCCAAACGTTCCACCGGCCTGTGTTTAAGGAGGCGGCCGGTCCTCCCCGTCGTTCCGCCGGCTTGTGTTTAAGGAGGCGGCCGGTCCTCCACTATTCCTTCCTTGGATGGAAAGCATGTAGCACTTTGAAAATTTTCGAGCACTGTGACACTTTGAAAATTTTCGAGAGTTTTTGTACTTAGAAAATTTTTCGCTCTTGCACTTCCAGAGTGCTTTGCGGTAGCTCCTAGGTTCGCTGTCCGAGCATGTGAACACTTTTTGGGGGGGAACACATCGCTAGAGACACCAGCCGCCTGGTTCTCGGGGCCAAAACTTGTGTTCCCCACACTCGTTCTGACTATATTTTGCGATTTGGGGGTAAAGGTAATGAGTACAGTGACTAGGGGGACCAACTCATCGTACTCTGGCGCACCAACAGACCAAAGCTGGTACTGCACTTACCCCTGGTACCCCAACGCCTGGTACCTGACGGGCGAGAGGCTGATTTTTCGCTATTTGCGGCCGACCGAGGGAACCAGACAAAGCGGACACTTTACGGCGCAAGAGCCGTTGGCACTTAGAAATTTTTCGACAAAGTTGGCGCGAGCTCCAGAAGGAGAGGCTGATTTTTCGCTATTTGTGGCCGACCGAGGGAACCAGGCAAAGCGGACACTTTACGGCGCAAGAGCCGTTGGCACTTAGAAATTTTTTGACAAAGTTGGCGCGAGCTCCAGAAGGAGAGGCTGATTTTTCGCTATTTGTGGCCGACCGAGGGAACCAGGCAAAGCGGACACTTTACGGCGCAAGAGCCGTTGGCACTTAGAAAATATTCGCCAAAGTTGGCACGAGCTCCAGAAGGAGAGGCTGATTTTTCGCTATTTGTGGCCGACCGAGGGAACCAGACAAAGCGGACACATTACGGCGCAAGAGCCGTTGGCACTTAGAAAATATTCGCCAAAGTTGGCACGAGCTCCAGAAGGAGAGGCTGATTTTTCGCTATTTGTGGCCGACCGAGGGAACCAGACAAAGCGGACACTTTACGGCGCAAGAGCCGTTGGCACTTGCGCGAGCTCCAGAAGGAGAGGCTGATTTTTCGCTATTTGTGGCCGACCGAGGGAACCAGACAAAGCGGACACTTTACGGCGCAAGAGCCGTTGGCACTTAGAAAATATTCGCCAAAGTTGGCGCGAGCTCCAGAAGGAGAGGCTGATTTTTCGCTATTTGTGGCCGACCGAGGGAACCAGGCAAAGCGGACACATTACGGCGCAAGAGCCGTTGGCACTTAGGCGAGCTCCAGAAGGAGAGGCTGGTTTTTCGCTATTTGTGGCCGACCGAGGGAACCAGGCAAAGCGGACACATTACGGCGCAAGAGCCGTTGGCACTTAGGCGAGCTCCAGAAGGAGAGGCTGATTTTTCGCTATTTGTGGCCGACCGAGGGAACCAGGCAAAGCGGACACATTACGGCGCAAGAGCCGTTGGCACTTAGGCGAGCTCCAGAAGGAGAGGCTGATTTTTCGCTATTTGTGGCCGACCGAGGGAACCAGGCAAAGCGGACACATTACGGCGCAAGAGCCGTTGGCACTTAGGCGAGCTCCAGAAGGAGAGGCTGATTTTTCGCTATTTGTGGCCGACCGAGGGAACCAGACAAAGCGGACACTTTACGGCGCAAGAGCCGTTGGCACTTGCGCGAGCTCCAGAAGGAGAGGCTGATTTTTCGCTATTTGTGGCCGACCGAGGGAACCAGGCAAAGCGGACACATTACGGCGCAAGAGCCGTTGGCACTTAGGCGAGCTCCAGAAGGAGAGGCTGATTTTTCGCCGTTTGTGGCCGACCGAGGGAACCAGGCAAAGCGGACACATTACGGCGCAAGAGCCGTTGGCACTTAGGCGAGCTCCAGAAGGAGAGGCTGGTTTTTCGCTATTTGTGGCCGACCGAGGGAACCAGGCAAAGCGGACACATTACGGCGCAAGAGCCGTTGGCACTTAGGCGAGCTCCAGAAGGAGAGGCTGATTTTTCGCCGTTTGTGGCCGACCGAGGGAACCAGGCAAAGCGGACACATTACGGCGCAAGAGCCGTTGGCACTTAGGCGAGCTCCAGAAGGAGAGGCTGATTTTTCGCCGTTTGTGGCCGACCGAGGGAACCAGGCAAAGCGGACACATTACGGCGCAAGAGCCGTTGGCACTTAGGCGAGCTCCAGAAGGAGAGGCTGATTTTTCGCCGTTCGTGGCCGACCGAGGGAACCAGGCAAAGCGGACACATTACGGCGCAAGAGCCGTTGGCACTTGCGCGAGCTCCAGAAGGAGAGGCTGATTTTTCGCTATTTGTGGCCGACCGAGGGAACCAGACAAAGCGGACACATTACGGCGCAAGAGCCGTTGGCACTTAGGCGAGCTCCAGAAGGAGAGGCTGATTTTTCGCCGTTTGTGGCCGACCGAGGGAACCAGGCAAAGCGGACACATTACGGCGCAAGAGCCGTTGGCACTTAGGCGAGCTCCAGAAGGAGAGGCTGATTTTTTCGCTATTTGTGGCCGACCGAGGGAACCAGGCAAAGCGGACACATTACGGCGCAAGAGCCGTTGGCACTTAGAAAATATTCGCCAAAGTTGGCACGAGCTCCAGAAGGAGAGGCTGATTTTTCGCCGTTTGTGGCCGACCGAGGGAACCAGGCAAAGCGGACACATTACGGCGCAAGAGCCGTTGGCACTTAGGCGAGCTCCAGAAGGAGAGGCTGATTTTTTCGCTATTTGTGGCCGACCGAGGGAACCAGGCAAAGCGGACACATTACGGCGCAAGAGCCGTTGGCACTTAGAAAATATTCGCCAAAGTTGGCACGAGCTCCAGAAGGAGAGGCTGATTTTTCGCCGTTTGTGGCCGACCGAGGGAACCAGGCAAAGCGGACACATTACGGCGCAAGAGCCGTTGGCACTTAGGCGAGCTCCAGAAGGAGAGGCTGATTTTTTCGCTATTTGTGGCCGACCGAGGGAACCAGGCAAAGCGGACACATTACGGCGCAAGAGCCGTTGGCACTTAGGCGAGCTCCAGAAGGAGAGGCTGATTTTTTCGCTATTTGTGGCCGACCGAGGGAACCAGGCAAAGCGGACACATTACGGCGCAAGAGCCGTTGGCACTTAGAAAATATTCGCCAAAGTTGGCACGAGCTCCAGAAGGAGAGGCTGATTTTTCGCCGTTTGTGGCCGACCGAGGGAACCAGGCAAAGCGGACACATTACGGCGCAAGAGCCGTTGGCACTTAGGCGAGCTCCAGAAGGAGAGGCTGATTTTTTCGCTATTTGTGGCCGACCGAGGGAACCAGGCAAAGCGGACACATTACGGCGCAAGAGCCGTTGGCACTTAGAAAATATTCGCCAAAGTTGGCACGAGCTCCAGAAGGAGAGGCTGATTTTTCGCCGTTTGTGGCCGACCGAGGGAACCAGGCAAAGCGGACACATTACGGCGCAAGAGCCGTTGGCACTTAGGCGAGCTCCAGAAGGAGAGGCTGATTTTTTCGCTATTTGTGGCCGACCGAGGGAACCAGGCAAAGCGGACACATTACGGCGCAAGAGCCGTTGGCACTTAGAAAATATTCGCCAAAGTTGGCACGAGCTCCAGAATGAGAGGCTGATTTTTCGCCGTTTGTGGCCGACCGAGGGAACCAGACAAAGCGGACACATTACGGCGCAAGAGCCGTTGGCACTTAGGCGAGCTCCAGAAGGAGAGGCTGATTTTTCGCTATTTGTGGCCGACCGAGGGAACCAGGCAAAGCGGACACTTTACGGCGCAAGAGCCGTTGGCACTTAGAAAATATTCGCCAAAGTTGGCACGAGCTCCAGAAGGAGAGGCTGATTTTTCGCCGTTTGTGGCCGACCGAGGGAACCAGACAAAGCGGACACATTACGGCGCAAGAGCCGTTGGCACTTAGGCGAGCTCCAGAAGGAGAGGCTGATTTTTCGCTATTTGTGGCCGACCGAGGGAACCAGGCAAAGCGGACACTTTACGGCGCAAGAGCCGTTGGCACTTAGAAAATATTCGCCAAAGTTGGCACGAGCTCCAGAAGGAGAGGCTGATTTTTCGCCGTTTGTGGCCGACCGAGGGAACCAGACAAAGCGGACACATTACGGCGCAAGAGCCGTTGGCACTTAGGCGAGCTCCAGAAGGAGAGGCTGATTTTTCGCTATTTGTGGCCGACCGAGGGAACCAGGCAAAGCGGACACTTTACGGCGCAAGAGCCGTTGGCACTTAGAAAATATTCGCCAAAGTTGGCACGAGCTCCAGAAGGAGAGGCTGATTTTTCGCCGTTTGTGGCCGACCGAGGGAACCAGACAAAGCGGACACATTACGGCGCAAGAGCCGTTGGCACTTAGGCGAGCTCCAGAAGGAGAGGCTGATTTTTCGCTATTTGTGGCCGACCGAGGGAACCAGGCAAAGCGGACACTTTACGGCGCAAGAGCCGTTGGCACTTAGAAAATATTCTGAAATTCTCACCGACCTCCGTGGTGGAGAGGCCGAATTTTCGACATTCGTGGCCGACCGGGGAACCGTCGCCACTCGGACAACTTGTGCGGCAGCCCTCGGTGATTTTAGGACCGCTTTTTCACCCTCGCTGTCCGACCGGAGAACCGTCGTAGCTCGGACAGTTCGTGTGCCAGCATCCGCTGGCACTTAGAAAATTTTAAAAAAGAAAAAAATAGTCTTCTGCATATACGTTCTGACTATATTTTGCGATTAGGGGGTAAAGGTAATGAGTACAGTGACTAGGGGGACCAACTCATCGTACTCTGGCGCACCAACACGCCAAGGTTGGTACTGCACTTAGGCTGATTTTTGCGCTATTCGCGGCCGACCGGGGAACCAGCGCGGAGCGGACACATTACGGCGAATGAGCCGTTGGCACTTAGAAAATTTTTGAGCTTTTTTCGAACTTCCGTGAGGCTGATTTTGCGCTATTCGCGGCCGACCGGGGAACCAGCGCGGAGCGGACACATTACGGCGAATGAGCCGTTGGCACTTAGAAAATTTTTGAGCTTTTTTCGAACTTCCGTGAGGCTGATTTTGCGCTATTCGCGGCCGACCGGGGAACCAGCGCGGAGCGGACACATTACGGCGAATGAGCCGTTGGCACTTAGAAAATTTTTGAGCTTTTTTCGGACTTCCGTGTGGAGCTTTGGGGCCGTTCCGCCTAACTTTTTATGCCCGATTAGGCTTCCAGGGAGGCGGCTAAGCATTATTGACCAATCATGGAGCTTTTTTGGGACTTCCGTGTGGAGCTTTGGGGCCGTTCCGCCTAACTTTTTATGCCCGATTAGGCTTCCAGGGAGGCGGCTAAGCATTATTGACCAATCATGGAGCTTTTTTGGGACTTCCGTGTGGAGCTTTGGAGCCGTTCCGCCTAACTTTTTATGCCCGATTAGGCTTCCAGGGAGGCGGCTAAGCATTATTGACCAATCATGGAGCTTTTTTGGGACTTCCGTGTGGAGCTTTGGGGCCGTTCCGCCTAGCTTTTTATGCCCGATTAGGCTTCCAGGGAGGCGGCTAAGCATTATTGACCAATCATGGAGCTTTTTTGGGACTTCCGTGTGGAGCTTTGGGGCCGTTCCGCCTAGCTTTTTATGCCCGATTAGGCTTCCAGGGAGGCGGCTAAGCATTATTGACCAATCATGGAGCTTTTTTGGGACTTCCGTGTGGAGCTTTGGGGCCGTTCCGCCTAGCTTTTTATGCCCGATTAGGCTTCCAGGGAGGCGGCTAAGCATTATTGACCAATCATGGAGCTTTTTTGGGACTTCCGTGTGGAGCTTTGGGGCCGTTCCGCCTAGCTTTTTATGCCCGATTAGGCTTCCAGGGAGGCGGCTAAGCATTATTGACCAATCATGGAGCTTTTTTGGGACTTCCGTGTGGAGCTTTGGGGCCGTTCCGCCTAGCTTTTTATGCCCGATTAGGCTTCCAGGGAGGCGGCTAAGCATTATTGACCAATCATGGAGCTTTTTTGGGACTTCCGTGTGGAGCTTTGGGGCCGTTCCGCCTAGCTTTTTATGCCCGATTAGGCTTCCAGGGAGGCGGCTAAGCATTTTTAACAGAAATGGAGCTTTTTGCGGAGCTCCAGCCGGTGCCACCGGCAGGCCGTGCACGCGGACGAGATGACCGAAAGAAGCTCCAGGAGAGCGGATGGACGCTTTTTAAGCACCGAGGCGGAGATCGCGGAGCTTTAATAGACTTCCAGCGGGCCCAAAGCGGCCAGGCAGACGGCGCAGCGCGACCTGGTACCTCGCACGGGACGCATCGCCCCCCCCGCGCACAGTTCCAGGGGGCCGGGATGACGTTTCAAAGCTGCCGCTGCAGCTGCGGCGGGGAGTGGCCTCCCTCCGGTGGACACGACGAGTAAATGACACCGGCCGCTGACGCAAACCCACGCCGGACAGGAGAGCTCAAAAGCCGGGTAACATTTCAAGGAAGACCCCCCCTGCGCAGACCTCCACTAGGCCGGGATGACTGTTCAGCTGTGGCGGGGAGTGGCCTCCCTCCGGTCGGCACGACGAGTAAATGACACCGGCCGCTGACGCAAACCCACGCCGGACAGGAGAGCTCAAAAGCCGGGTAACATTTCAAGGAAGACCCCCCCTGCGCAGACCTCCACTAGGCCGGGATGACTGTTCAGCTGTGGCGGGGAGTGGCCTCCCTCCGGTCGGCACGACGAGTAAATGACACCGGCCGCTGACGCAAACCCACGCCGGACAGGAGAGCTCAAAAGCCGGGTAACATTTCAAGGAAGACCCCCCCTGCGCAGACCTCCACTAGGCCGGGATGACTGTTCAGCTGTGGCGGGGAGTGGCCTCCCTCCGGTCGGCACGACGAGTAAATGACACCGGCCGCTGACGCAAACCCACGCCGGACAGGAGAGCTCAAAAGCCGGGTAACATTTCAAGGAAGACCCCCCCTGCGCAGACCTCCACTAGGCCGGGATGACTGTTCAGCTGCGGCGGGGAGTGGCCTCCCTCCGGTCGGCACGACGAGTAAATGACACCGGCCGCTGACGCAAACCCACGCCGGACAGGAGAGCTCAAAAGCCGGGTAACATTTCAAGGAAGACCCCCCCTGCGCAGACCTCCACTAGGCCGGGATGACTGTTCAGCTGTGGCGGGGAGTGGCCTCCCTCCGGTCGGCACGACGAGTAAATGACACCGGCCGCTGACGCAAACCCACGCCGGACAGGAGAGCTCAAAAGCCGGGTAACATTTCAAGGAAGACCCCCCCTGCGCAGACCTCCACTAGGCCGGGATGACTGTTCAGCTGTGGCGGGGAGTGGCCTCCCTCCGGTCGGCACGACGAGTAAATGACACCGGCCGCTGACGCAAACCCACGCCGGACAGGAGAGCTCAAAAGCCGGGTAACATTTCAAGGAAGACCCCCCCTGCGCAGACCTCCACTAGGCCGGGATGACTGTTCAGCTGTGGCGGGGAGTGGCCTCCCTCCGGTCGGCACGACGAGTAAATGACACCGGCCGCTGACGCAAACCCACGCCGGACAGGAGAGCTCAAAAGCCGGGTAACATTTCAAGGAAGACCCCCCCTGCGCAGACCTCCACTAGGCCGGGATGACTGTTCAGCTGCGGCGGGGAGTGGCCTCCCTCCGGTCGGCACGACGAGTAAAGCTATTTAGGAAAATCTGAGATAAATATCACTTGCATAATAATTTGGAACACGGTCCCGTGTTCCAAATTATTATGCAAAATGTATTTAGACACCAGCAATCGCACTTAGATTTGTTTCTTTTTTCTTTCTTTTAGCTTCCATAATGTTACCGGGCGCTGACGCAAACCCACGCCCGGCAGGAGAGCTCAAAAGCCGGGTAACATTTCAAGGAAGACCCCCCCTGCGCAGACCTCCACTAGGCCGGGATGACTGTTCAGCTGCGGCGGGGAGTGGCCTCCCTCCGGTCGGCACGACGAGTAAATGACACCGGCCGCTGACGCAAACCCACGCCGGACAGGAGAGCTCAAAAGCCGGGTAACATTTCAAGGAAGACCCCCCCTGCGCAGACCTCCACTAGGCCGGGATGACTTTTCAAAGCTGCCTCTGCAGCTGCGGCGGGGAGTTGCCTCCCTCCGGTGGACACGACGAGTAAATACACCAGCACTTGCTCTTAGATTTGTTTCTTTTTTCTTTCTTTTAGCTTCCATAATGTTACCGGGCGCTGACGCAAACCCACGCCCGGCAGGAGAGCTCAAAAGCCGGGTAACATTTCAAGGAAGACCCCCCCTGCGCAGACCTCCACTAGGCCGGGATGACTGTTCAGCTGCGGCGGGGAGTGGCCTCCCTCCGGTCGGCACGACGAGTAAATGACACCGGCCGCTGACGCAAACCCACGCCGGACAGGAGAGCTCAAAAGCCGGGTAACATTTCAAGGAAGACCCCCCCTGCGCAGACCTCCACTAGGCCGGGATGACTGTTCAAAGCTGCCTCTGCAGCTGCGGCGGGGAGTTGCCTCCCTCCGGTGGACACGACGAGTAAAGCTATTTAGGAAAATCTGAGATAAATATCACTTGCATAATAATTTGGAACACGGTCCCGTGTTCCAAATTATTATGCAAAATGTATTTAGACACCAGCAATCGCACTTAGATTTGTTTCTTTTTTCTTTCTTTTAGCTTCCATAATGTTACCGGGCGCTGACGCAAACCCACGCCCGGCAGGAGAGCTCAAAAGCCGGGTAACATTTCAAGGAAGCTATTTAGGAAAATCTGAGATAAATATCCTTTGCATAATAATTTGGAACACGGTCCCGTGTTCCAAATTATTATGCAAAATGTATTTAAGTGTCATAAAGATTACATTTTTTGTTTTTCAAGTACTGAAATCACCCTCAGTCATGGTACAGTCCATGGTAGTCTGCCAGGTGAGCGCAATTGTAGTAATTAACAAGTCTATTTAAGTTCCGCGTTTTTAAGCGTTCGGCCATTTCGTTCAACCATGGGGAGGAAAAAGGATCTCTCTGCTGTCGAGAAGCGTGAAATCGTTCGATGCCTTGGACAAGGTATGCAGACATTCGATATTGCACGAAAGCTTAAGCGCGACCATCGAACTTTGAAGAAATTCGTCGCTGATTCGGAGCAAACGCGCGTTCGTGCAGACAAAGGCACGACAAGGAAGGTTTCTGCAAGACAAACAAATCGAATCAAGAGGGCGGCTGCAAGCATGCCACTAAAGACGAGCAAACAAATATTCGACGCTGCTGGTGCCAGTGAAGTCCCACGAACGACGAGGTGCAGGATCCTCCAGAGGCTTGCAGTTGTGCGGAAACCCTCCATTCGGCCACCCCTGAACAACGCGAACAAGCAGAAACGGCTGCAGTGGGCCCAGACTTACATGAAGACAAATTTTCAGACAGTCCTGTTCACCGACGAGTGCCGTGCCACCTTGGATGGGCCAGGTAGGGTTTTTTAAGTTTTTCCTTGCACTTTTGAGAGCTCAGGGGATGCTTTGAGAATAATTGTCAATTTCTGTCTATGTGAAGCCCTTTGAGACTGCTTGTGATTTAGGGCTATACAAATAAACTTGATTTGACTTGACTTTACAGATGGATGGAGTCGTGGATGGTTGGTGGACGGCCACGATAGCCCAACAAGGCTGCGGCGTCAGCAGGGAGGTGGCGGAGTGATGTTTTGGGCCGGAATCATGGGGAGAGAGCTGCTTGGCCCCTTTAGGGTCCCTGAAGGCGTCAAAATTACGTCTGTTAACTACGTGGAATTTCTGACTCAACACTTCTGTCCATGGTACAACAGGAAGAACCGTGCTTTCCGTCAAAAGATCATCTTCATGCATGACAATGCACCGTCTCATGCTGCAAGAAATACGTCAACGTCTTTGGCATCTATGGGAATAAAGGGAGAGAAACTGATGGTGTGGCCCCCATGCTCCCCTGACCTCAATCCTATTGAAAACTTGTGGAGCATCGTCAAGCAGAAAATCTACGAAGGTGGGAGGCAGTTCAATTCCAAAGAGCAGCTCTGGCAGGCTATTCTTAGATCCTGCCAAGAAATTCAACCAGAAACTGTACAAAAACTCACAAGTTCAGTGGATGGAAGAATCGTGAAGCTGCTGTTGAACAAAGGGTCCTATGTTAAAATGTAACTTTGTTTTTTATTGAAATAAAGGGTCCTATGTTAAAATGTAACTTGTTTGTCTTTTCTTTGAAATAGCTTTTGATTTCAGTAAATATGACCTCCTAATGCTGTAAATTCTTAAGATGGGCATTTCAGTTCATAAAAACCTATAAAATGTTATAAAACTCTGTTGTGCGTAATAATGTGGAACAGTGCATTTTAAGTTTTTTATTTTTTAAAAATTCTGTGATCATTCGGAGGTTTGTTCAATAAAATTAGAATTCATCAAAATAATGGTTGATGACTTGAAAATTATGCTGACTCATTTTGCATCGACTATTTAGGAAAATCTGAGATAAATGTCACTTGCATAATAATTTGGAACACGGTGTAAGTGCGATTGCTGGTGTATTTACTCGTCGTGTCCACCGGAGGACGGCAAATCCCCGCCGCAGCTGCAGCGGCAGCGCTTAAATGTCTTCCCGGCCGCCTGGAACTCTGCACGGGGCGTGTTTCGTCCCGCGCAGACGGTACCAGATCGCGCTGCGCCGTCAGCCGAGCCGCGCGCGGTCCGCTGGAAGTCTACACTGTGTTCCAAATTATTATGCAAATTGTATTTATGTGTCATAAAGATTACATTTTTTGTTTTTCAATTAAACTCATGGATGGTATTACGTGTCAGGGCTCTTTGGATCACTGAGATCAATCTCAGACACCGGGGATCATTACCGGCCAGTTGAGCCCAAATTAAGGAAAAACTACTTAAGAATGGTGTTCCACATTATTAAGCAGATAATTTGAAGTTCGCTTTGAGCAGTGGCGGACGCCAACCCACGACCGGTGGGAGAGCTCGGAGGGCGGATGGGCTTTCAAGGAAGCCCCCCAGGCCGGTCCCACTCGACTTAGAATTTTTTTTTTTTTGGCTTCCATAATGTACCGGGCGCGGACGCGAAACCCACGCCGGGCAGGAGAGCTCGAAAGGCGGCTAAGCATTCAAGGAAGCACCGTCTGGAGCTTCAGAGCCGTTCCGCCTGACTTTTAACGTAGAGTACCGGGCGCAAACCACTAACTCAAGCCCGGCATGGCAGCTCGAAAGGCGGCTAAGCATTCAAGGAAGCACCGTCTGGAGCTTCAGAGCCGTTCCGCCTGACTTTTAACGTAGAGTACCGGGCGCAAACCACTAACTCAAGCCCGGCATGGCAGCTCGAAAGGCGGCTAAGCATTCAAGGAAGCACCGTCTGGAGCTTCAGAGCCGTTCCGCCTGACTTTTAACGTAGAGTACCGGGCGCAAACCACTAACTCAAGCCCGGCATGGCAGCTCGAAAGGCGGCTAAGCATTCAAGGAAGCACCGTCTGGAGCTTCAGAGCCGTTCCGCCTGACTTTTAACGTAGAGTACCGGGCGCAAACCACTAACTCAAGCCCGGCATGGCAGCTCGAAAGGCGGCTAAGCATTCAAGGAAGCACCGTCTGGAGCTTCAGAGCCGTTCCGCCTGACTTTTAACGTAGAGTACCGGGCGCAAACCACTAACTCAAGCCCGGCATGGCAGCTCGAAAGGCGGCTAAGCATTCAAGGAAGCACCGTCTGGAGCTTCAGAGCCGTTCCGCCTGACTTTTAACGTAGAGTACCGGGCGCAAACCACTAACTCAAGCCCGGCATGGCAGCTCGAAAGGCGGCTAAGCATTCAAGGAAGCACCGTCTGGAGCTTCAGAGCCGTTCCGCCTGACTTTTAACGTAGAGTACCGGGCGCAAACCACTAACTCAAGCCCGGCATGGCAGCTCGAAAGGCGGCTAAGCATTCAAGGAAGCACCGTCTGGAGCTTCAGAGCCGTTCCGCCTGACTTTTAACGTAGAGTACCGGGCGCAAACCACTAACTCAAGCCCGGCATGGCAGCTCGAAAGGCGGCTAAGCATTCAAGGAAGCACCGTCTGGAGCTTCAGAGCCGTTCCGCCTGACTTTTAACGTAGAGTACCGGGCGCAAACCACTAACTCAAGCCCGGCATGGCAGCTCGAAAGGCGGCTAAGCATTCAAGGAAGCACCGTCTGGAGCTTCAGAGCCGTTCCGCCTGACTTTTAACGTAGAGTACCGGGCGCAAACCACTAACTCAAGCCCGGCATGGCAGCTCGAAAGGCGGCTAAGCATTCAAGGAAGCACCGTCTGGAGCTTCAGAGCCGTTCCGCCTGACTTTTAACGTAGAGTACCGGGCGCAAACCACTAACTCAAGCCCGGCATGGCAGCTCGAAAGGCGGCTAAGCATTCAAGGAAGCACCGTCTGGAGCTTCAGAGCCGTTCCGCCTGACTTTTAACGTAGAGTACCGGGCGCAAACCACTAACTCAAGCCCGGCATGGCAGCTCGAAAGGCGGCTAAGCATTCAAGGAAGCACCGTCTGGAGCTTCAGAGCCGTTCCGCCTGACTTTTAACGTAGAGTACCGGGCGCAAACCACTAACTCAAGCCCGGCATGGCAGCTCGAAAGGCGGCTAAGCATTCAAGGAAGCACCGTCTGGAGCTTCAGAGCCGTTCCGCCTGACTTTTAACGTAGAGTACCGGGCGCAAACCACTAACTCAAGCCCGGCATGGCAGCTCGAAAGGCGGCTAAGCATTCAAGGAAGCGACGCCGGCCGGTCCGCGGGCCAAATAGGGTCCAGTAAAGTACCGGGCGCGGCCACTAACGCCTTGTGGCGGTCGCCTTGTGGCGGTCGGGGGGTGGCGGTCGGGGCTGGCGCTTGGGGCCGGTGGCGGTCGCCTTGTGGCGGTCGCCTTGTGGCGGTCGGGGGGTGGCGGTCGGGGCTGGCGCTTGGGGCCAGTGGCGGTCGCCTTGTGGCGGTCGCCTTGTGGCGGTCGCCTTGTGGCGGTCGCCTTGTGGCGGTCGCCTTGTGGCGGTCGCCTTGTGGCGGTCGGGGGGTGGCGGTCGGGGCTGGCGCTTGGGGCCAGTGGCGGTCGCCTTGTGGCGGTCGCCTTGTGGCGGTCGCCTTGTGGCGGTCGCCTTGTGGCGGTCGCCTTGTGGCGGTCGGGGGGTGGCGGTCGGGGCTGGCGCTTGGGGCCGGTGGCGGTCGCCTTGTGGCGGTCGCCTTGTGGCGGTCGCCTTGTGGCGGTCGCCTTGTGGCGGTCGCCTTGTGGCGGTCGGGGGGTGGCGGTCGGGGCTGGCGCTTGGGGCCGGTGGCGGTCGCCTTGTGGCGGTCGCCTTGTGGCGGTCGCCTTGTGGCGGTCGCCTTGTGGCGGTCGCCTTGTGGCGGTCGCCTTGTGGCGGTCGGGGGGTGGCGGTCGGGGCTGGCGCTTGGGGCCAGTGGCGGTCGCCTTGTGGCGGTCGCCTTGTGGCGGTCGCCTTGTGGCGGTCGCCTTGTGGCGGTCGCCTTGTGGCGGTCGGGGGGTGGCGGTCGGGGCTGGCGCTTGGGGCCGGTGGCGGTCGCCTTGTGGCGGTCGCCTTGTGGCGGTCGCCTTGTGGCGGTCGGGGGGTGGCGGTCGGGGCTGGCGCTTGGGGCTGGCGTCCGCCAATAGTGGTTTAATTTCGGGAGGAAGATTGATTTTCGTCCCAAGCCCGCCGCTGGAGAAAATTTTAGGTACCAGGAGTGGATTTTTTTTGTCCACTCAGGAGGGGGACGTTGGCTGGTTTGGTGTCCGGGGGAAAGTGCTCTTTTCTCGGCCAGGAGAAAGATTAGACTCCCAGCCCGCCGCTGGAGAAAATTCTAGGTACCAGGAGTGGATTTTTTTTGTCCACTCAGGAGGGGGACGTGCTTTGTTGTCCGGGGGAAAGTGCTCTTTTCTCGGCCAGGAGAAAGATTAGACTCCCAGCCCGCCGCTGGAGAAAATCTTAGGTACCAGGAGTGGATTTTTTTTGTCCACTCAGGAGGGGGACGTGCTTTGTTGTCCGGGGAGAGTGCTCTTTTCTCGGCCAGGAGAAAGATTAGACTCCCAGCCCGCCGCTGGAGAAAATTCTAGGTACCAGGAGTGGATTTTTTTTGTCCACTCAGGAGGGGGACGTGCTTTGTTGTCCGGGGAGAGTGCTCTTTTCTCGGCCAGGAGAAAGATTAGACTCCCAGCCCGCCGCTGGAGAAAATTCTAGGTACCAGGAGTGGATTTTTTTTGTCCACTCAGGAGGGGGACGTGCTTTGTTGTCCGGGGAGAGTGCCTGGTCCCCGGACCAGCCTCTTAGGCGCGCCCGCTGTCATTCTCCGGAGATTAAGTTATACTAAGGGGAGGCTGCCTCCTCCCGCCTGCTGCCCGAGGATGCTGCCTCATCCCCGGACTGGCCTCTTGCGCGCGCCCGCTGTCATTCTCCGGAGACTAAGTTATACTAAGGGGAGGCTGCCTCCTCCCGCCTGCTGCCCGAGGATGCTGCCTCATCCCCGGACTGGCCTCTTGCGCGCGCCCGCTGTCATTCTCCGGAGACTAAGTTATACTAAGGGGAGGCTGCCTCCTCCCGCCTGCTGCCCGAGGATGCTGCCTCATCCCCGGACTGGCCTCTTGCGCGCGCC